>NC_069129.1:70667391-70968641 GCF_026914265.1 Mya arenaria | reverse complement strand
TCATGTAAACCAGCTGGCCCTTAGTGCTAACAGGTCATGTAAACCAGCTGGCACTTAGTGCTAACAGGTCATGTAAACCAGCTGGCACTTAGTGCTAACAGGTCATGTAAACCAGCTGGCCCTTAGTGCTAACAGGTCATGTAAACCAGCTGGCCCTTAGTGCTAACAGGTCATGTAAACCAGCTTAGTGCTTACAGGTCATGTAAACCAGCTTAGTGCTTACAGGTCATGTAAACCAGTTGGCTGGCCATTAGTGCTTACAGGTCATGTAACCCAGCTGGCCCTTAGTGCTAACAGGTCATGTAAATCAGCTGGCCCTTAGTGCTTACATGTCATGTAAACCAGCTGGCCCTTAGTGCTTACAGATCATGTAAACCAGCTGGCCCTTAGTGCTAACAGGTCATGTAAACCAGCTTAGTGCTTACAGGTCATGTAAACCAGCTGGCTGGCCCTTAGTGCTTATACAGGTCATGTAAACCAGCTGGCCCTTAGTGCTTACAGGTCATGTAAACCAGCTGGCCCTTAGTGCTTACAGGTCATGTAAACCAGCTGGCCCTTAGTGCTAACAGGTCATGTAAACCAGCTGGCCCTTAGTGCTTACAGGTCATGTAAACCAGCTAGCCCTTAGTGCTAACAGGTCATGTATACCAGCTGGCCCTTAGTGCTTACAGGTCATGTAAATCAGCTAGCCCTTAGTGCTAACAGGTCATGTAAACCAGCTGGCCCTTAGTGCTAACAGGTCATGTAAACCAGCTGGCCCTTAGTGCTAACAGGTCATGTAAACCAGCTGGCCCTTAGTGCTTACAGGTCATGTAAACAAGCGGGCCCTAAGTGCTAACAGGTCATGTAAACCAGCTGGCCTTTAGTGCTAACAGGTCATGTAAACCAGCTGGCCCTTAGTGCTAACAGGTCATGTAAACCAGCTGGCCCTTAGTGATAACAGGTCATGTAAACCAGCTGGACTGTAAACCAGCTGGCCCTTAGTGCTAACAGGTCATGTAAACCAGCTAGCCCTTAGTGCTAACAGGTCATGTAAACCAGCTGGCCCTTATAAGTGCTTACAGGTCATGTAAACCAGCTGGCCCTTAGTGCTTACAGGTCATGTAAACCAGCTAGCCCTTAGTGCTTACAGGTCATGTAAACCAGCTGGCCCTTAGTGCTAACAGGTCATGTAAACCAGCTAGCCCTTAGTGCTAACAGGTCATGTAAAGAAAATTTAACTATTTGCCAGGACTTTGTTCCTTAGCTAAACACATGTTATGATGTCATCAACTAACCATTTCCTGTATGTGTTACTGTTTAAACCAGCAGGCCCTTAGTGCAAACAGGTCATGCCAAGAAAGTTAGCTTATCATAAAATCATGTTGTAACAAACTCAACTGCTTTTCAGGTATTTCAACTTCCTTTGGTAATAAACACTTGTTCTTTTACATCTATCAGGATCTTATCCATCATTATAAGATAATGTACCTTGTTATTTGACTGGTGCTGCTCACAAAAATATGTTGGAAATGCTATAAAACCATTGCTGCTATTGTAATCAAAATTCATGTTTGTTCATATTGCAAGAAATCTTATCCATACATCTATAATTGAACAAAACAGAATGGTATCTCTTCCTGAATGTTGAGATTTTATATTACCTTTGTTTGAAGAGAATCAAATGTTGTTGTGGTAATCTTTAGAGCACAAACACTTCTATAGCTTTCATATCTAGAAGAGTATTAAGCAGTAGGGTCTTGGAAATAGAATTGTCTCCATTCCAGTGAGAAGGCAATGACAGTGTTGCACTTATCATTAAACATGCTTCTTTGAAATCAATCAGAGGCTTCTATTTTCAGAAATGGATATATCTACGAGTATTATTCAATTAGGAATCTATTTACAGTCTCTGAGGTCACATTAGAAGTTATACTTGGTAATGTATCACTCAGTGAATTCAAGTCAAGTATCTATGTGGCCCTTATTATGATGCATAATATTCTTGATCAAGCCAATTCTTGAAAAATTTCACCATACATATTTTTCCATCATGAAAATGGATAAACTTTATTCCTCTTTGTAGATGTAATGAATGCTTTTGATATCATCACTTATTCCAAACAGTTCATTTGTTCAACATGCATCAATGCTCTAAAGAAATTGGAAGTTTTGAATATTTACTCATCAATCAAAATATTTATGCAAAAAGCTACAGAAACAAAGTCTAAAAATGCCAACTATAAGCACATTTCCTTAATTTATCATGGGTTTAAGTCAACGCAGTTTATTTTAAGTGAGATTAGAATCTTTTACTTATTTCTTTTTAGTGTTTTGCAGGGAAAAACATTGGATTACAAATGTCAAAGTCAAATGGAATATACCAGCATTGTCAATTAGTCTGTTGGCTTCCTACAACAAGTAATAAATATCTTAGAAACCATTGGAAATACACAAAAAAATAGAGAATATACAGCCTAGTGGTTAAGGTGTTCTTGTAAGTACTGGGAGGTCAAAGGTTCGAGCCCCACTGGGATCTTCTTCTGATTTGGTCAGCTGCTTAACCTGCAGCTATTTTTAACTAAGGGTACTGCTATGCTTCAGTTATATGGGATAGGATTTGCAAGTAAAGATGTTCATTGCAGCTTTCTCAATTTTATATCCAGGGACTGGCCAGTTAATTGAGAGAGGTGACACTATAATAAACAATAACTTGACTTTATTTTAATACTTTAGGACATCAAACACATTTATGGTATTATATTGACTGAATGTTATCACTCATGCTACATGATTAACTTTATCCTTTACAACTCCCTGCCAGAATTATTGTTTACAATATATCAAAACTAACAATAACAGGGTGAAATAATTGCAAGGAAATAAAACATGTGCTGAGCACTTCTTCACTTCTAAACAATCCAGCATTGTACTTTGTTCTTCATGGCCCCATGTGCACGTAATGGTTTCTTACAAGAGCTAACTTAATGTCCCAAGCCATGAAGTTATGAATTTATGATGATGAACACTTATGTTAATGCACCTGGCATATATTCATTACTTATCTAAGATTCATGCTTATTGATGGAATTCATGGGAGGAATTAATAAGTTATTATTTTTTTTATAATAATGTAAGTTTTGGAAACACTGTACCTTAGCAAGATGTTGCAATGCTTTTAGATATATCTGCTTCAATGTTTTCAGTTAAGGCCTGCCTTTTCTACTGATATTTCTGCTTCAATGTTTTCATTAAAAAACCTGTCTTTCCTACAGATATTTCTGCTTCAATGTTTTTATTAAAAGCCTGCCTTCCTATTGATATTTCTGCTACAATGTTTTCATTAAAGGCCTGTCTTTCCTACAGATATTTCTGCTACAATGTTTTCATTAAAGGCCTGTCTTTCCTACTGATGTTTTTGCTTCAATGTTTTCATTAAAGGCCTGTCTTTCCTACAGATATTTCTGCTACAATGTTTTCATTAAAGGCCTGTCTTTCCTACAGATGTTTTTGCTTCAATGTTTTCATTAAAGGCCTGCCTTTCCTACTGATATTTCTGCTTCAATGTTTTCATTAAAAACCTGTCTTTCCTACAGATATTTATGCTTCAATGTTTTTATTAAAAGCCTGCCTTCCTATTGATATTTCTGCTACAATGTTTTCATTAAAGGCCTGTCTTTCCTACAGATATTTCTGCTTCCATGTTTTATTAAAGGTCTGCCATCCTATTGATATTTCTGCTTCAATGTTTTCATTAAAGGACTGTCTTTCCTACAGATATTTATGCTTCAATGTTTTTATTAAAAGTCTGCCTTCCTATTGATATTTCTGCTACAATGTTTTCATTAAAGGCCTGTCTTTCCTACAGATATTTCTGCTTCCATATTTTATTAAAGGTCTGCCATCCTATTGATATTTCTGCTACAATGTTTTCATTAAAGGCCTGTCTTTCCTACAGATATTTCTGCTTCCATGTTTTATTAAAGGTCTGCCATCCTATTGATATTTCTGCTTCAATGTTTTCATTAAAGGACTGTCTTTCCAACAGATGTTTTTGCTTCAATGTTTTCATTAAAGGCTGCCTTTCCTACAGATATTTCTGCATCAATGTTTTCATTAAAGGCCTGCCTTTCCTACATGTATTTCTGCTTTAAAGTTTTTATTGAAGGCCTGCCTTTTCTTCAGATATTTCTAATTCAATGTTTTTTTAAAGCCTGCCTTTTCTGCATATATTTCTGCTTCCATGTTTTTATTAAAGGCCCGCCTTTCCTGCAGATATTTCTGCTTCAATGTTTTCAGTTAAGGCCTGCCTTCTTACAGATATTTCTGCTTCAATGTTTTTATTAAAAGCCTGCCTTTTCTGCAGATATTTCAATAAGCTACTATATCACTACCTCGATGCTTTAATGTTTTCTGTTATGACCTCACTTTCCTACGCTGCTATATAACTACCTCTTACCAGACGCAAAACTTACAATGGGGATTTGTTTAGTTTGGAATACTCAACTCACTGTCTCAGGAAATTTGCCAAACTGTCATTTTGTTGCATATTGTAATAAATTGCATAGTAGCATGCAATTAAATTTGCAAAATACAAAGAAAGGGAAACATTCTAGACATTTTGGTTGGTAGGCAATCATGTGTCATTTAATTTGACATTTTTATTAGGATTGTCCCTGTCTATCTGGGAAAATGACATCAATATCATGTTGCAAGTGTGGTCTGTCTGTGTAGTAGCATGGTGCATTGTGTGCCTCTCATTCAGTGTCTGCTATGCTTGTGTAGTTCAACAATGTTTTTAGTACAACTGAACACTACAATTGTGACACAAGGACACAAAGACAACAGATCAAGCAAATTTTATCATTTCCAAATCGGTGAACATTTTCATGACAGGTCAGCAGAACCATGAACTAAACAGCATATATATAATATGAAAATATCTGACTTAATTTAACACTGCAACAATAAAACCAGGAGTAAAATCATAATGTTTAAGGCCACCATGGCATGTACTAAAAGTTGGCAGCCCAGGTTTGACATATATTTGTTGTCTAAAGGTCTTTAATGATGCGAACTGACACATGGTATTATAAAGATGAGGCAGAACTTTAAGATGTAATCTGGATAACTGACACATGGTATTATAAAGATGAGGCAGAACTTTAAGATGTAATCTGGATAACTGACACAGGGTATAATAAAGATGAGGCAGTACTTTAAGATGTAATCTGGATAACTGACACAGGGTATAATAAAGATGAGGCAGTACTTTAAGATGTAATCTGGATAACTGATACATGGTATTGTAAAGATGAGGCTGAACTTCAAGATGTTATCTGGTTAACTGACACATGGTATTGTTAAGATGTGGCAGTACTTTAAGATGCAATTTGGATAACTGATACATGGTATTGTAAAGATGAGGCTGAACTTCCAGATGTTATCTGGATAACTGACACAGGGTATTGTAAAGATGGGGCAGTACTTCAAGATGTAATCTGGATAACTGACACAGGGTATTTCAAAGATGAGGCAGAACTTTAAGATGTAATCTGGATAAATAATACATGGTATTGTAAAGATAAGGCTGAACTTCAAGATGTAATTTGGATAACTGACACATGGTATTGTTAAGAAGGGTCAGTACTGCAAGATATAATCTGGATAACTGACACATGGTATTGTTAAGATGGGTCAGTACTGCTAGATGTAATCTGGATAACTGACACATAGTCTTGGAAAGATGAGGCATTACTTCAAGATGTAATCTGGATAACGGACACTTGGTCTTGTAAAGATGGGGCAGTACTTCAAGATTTAATTTAGATAACTGACACAGGGTATTATAAAGATGAGGCAAAACTTCAACACATAATCCGGATAACCAATGCATGGTATTGTTTAGATGGGTCAGTACTTCAAGATGTAATTTAGATAACTGACACATGGTATTGTAAAGATGAGACAGAACATCAAGATGTAATCTGTTTAACTGACACATGGTATTGTTAAGAAGGGGCAGTACTTTAAATGTGTTCTGGATAACTGGCACATGGTATTGTAAAGATGGGGCAGATCTTCAAGGTGTAATCATGATAAGTAACACACGGTATTGTAAAGATTGGTCAGTACTTCAAGATATAATCCTGATAACTAACACATGGTATTATAAAGATGGGGCAGTACTTCAAAATGTAATCTGGATAACTGACACATGGTATTATAAAGATGAGGCAGTACTTCAAGATGTAATCTTGATAACTGACACATGGTATTGTAAAGATGGGGCACTACTTTAAATGTGTTCTGGATAACTGGCACATGGTATTGTAAAGATGGGGCACTTATTTAAATGTGTTCTGGATAACTGGCACATGGTATTATAAAGATGAGGCAGATCTTCAAGGTGTAATCATGATAAGTAACACACGGTATTGTAAAAATTGGTCAGTACTTCAAGATATAATCCTGATAACTAACACAGGGTATTATAAAGATGGGGCAGTACTTCAAAATGTAATCTGGATAACTGACACATGGTATTATAAAGATGAGGCAGTACTTCAAGATGTAATCTTGATAACTGACAGATGGTATTGTAAAGATTGGTCAGTACTTCAAGATGTAATCTTGATAACTATCACATAGTATTATAAAGATTGGTCAGTGCTTCAAGATGTGATCTTGATAACTGACACATAGTATTATAAAGATGAGGCAGTACTTCAAGATCTGATCTGGATAACTGACACATAGTATTGTAAAAATGAGGCAGAACTTGAACATCAACTTTTTACATAGCAATGACTTAAAACTGTTGTATTTTGGGGAAAAAAATTGTATTTCATTTAACAACATTTATTAAAATGGTTGTCAATGGAAAATGTGTGTGCATAGTTTGAGCACATTATGTTTCACATATTTTTGCCTAAGATCTTATAGAAATCAAGCTCACTATGTTCCAATATGTTGTAGTTTGATTGTCTGTGATGATCCTGGAACTCATAAAAAAACATTATGATGGCAAATAGATGACACAATATCATACACATCGAACAGGCTTGTTGATAGTGACATTGTGAGCTAACAACATAAACAAGTAATAGAAGGTTCTGGCTGCAAAACAGGGTAATGAATTGTTAGCATGCATTGCAACCTTTCAGAGCCAAACAGATGTCATAATCATTAAAAGAAATAGCTTTTCGCTCATGCTAAAAATGCTTTACACCTGAATTATTCATTATCTCACAATAATCGTTTTATTATTGCCCCAGTTCCTTTGATCTGCAACAAATAAAAAATGAAATTAGAATACTAGTAAAGGTCACCATGGCATTTGACATAATTATCCTAACATCAATGTACATATCAAGTCATTCAAATGTAAAATTCATTAGGAACACATAAGCAAGACAAAGAAATCCCTTTGGTCCTACCATGCTCACAGGCCACACAAAAGGCAAACAGGAACTTTTCACATATGACACAAAAGGCAAACAGGAACAATTCACTTTCAACACAAAAGGCAAACAGGAACATTTCACAGGTGACACAAATGGCAAATAGGAACATTTTGCAGGCGACACAAAAGGCAAAGAGGAACATTTCACTTATGACACAAAAGGCAAAGAGGAACATTTCACTTTCCACACAAAAGGCAAACAGTTACATTTCACAGGTGACACAAAAGGCAAACAGTGACATTTCACAGGTGACACAAAAGGCAAACAGTGACATTTCACAGGTGACACAAAAGGCAAACAGTGACATTTTACAGGTGACACAAAAGGCAAACAGTAACATTTCACAGGTGACACAAAAGGCAAACAGTGACATTTCACAGGTGACACAAAAGGCAAACAGTGACATTTCACAGGTGTCACAAAAGGCAAACAGTGACATTTCACAGGTGACACAAAAGCCCAATAGAAACATTCACAGGCGATACAAAATGCAAACAGGAACATTTCAAAGGTGACACAAAAGGCAAACAGGAAAGACAGAAACTCTTTATGGTATGGCTATCATGGATAGTTTCTTGGTTTTGAACTATTGTTTATTATTTTTTTAAGACAACATATCCAAAATAGGGTTTCCACCAACTCAAGTTCAAAAAACTAGCTGAATCGTGCCAATTGTATTCTCATTGAAGCCCATAGATACTTTGTTGTGCCATCTTAGGTAAAAAGTTAAAGAAAGTAATTCAAGCATTTCAAGGAAAAAGAAGAAATACTGATTACATGTAAGAAATGAGTTTCCACTGGAACTGGAAACCAAATACAATAAGAGATCAAAGACCTTCGTCAACCGCAAAAGGAAATCAAGTAATCAAAAGAGCAAATTAGAACAATTGTATTGCATGTTGAAAAGCCGTGGGCTTTCCAGTATGTTCATTGTTAGGGAATGGCAAAAAGGACAACTCTCATATCCATTTATTGTTGATTACAAACAGGAAAGAAATTATACTTGAAAAAATGATGAAGCACAAAAATTAATGATTGACCCGTTATTTTATTTCTTGTTCTGTAAAAATACATTACATTCAAAAATGCTATTTTACAAGTCATGAATACATAAAGCTGTCACACAACTGTCAAAATATATTTCTCGGGGAAGAGTCTAAAAATATCAAGAGATATTTAAGCTCCCAGATTCCACTGTTTAATTTCCCTAGACTATACAACTTGCAATAACTTGCACATATGTAACTATTAAGGCTCATTTAATTGATGAAACAAAGGTTCAATATCAAACCACTACCAACCCACTGCCTGAATTATGTTCAAGAAACTTCAAGGCTTTGTTCAATTTGACAAGCCCCCAATTTTTAATCACCAAGTATTCTTGCTATGTAAAATAAGCATTTTCTTGAATTGTTTAAACATGCAATCAAAGAAAATATTATAATTCCTTAAGTTGCACAATGTCCAGCACTTTTTGGCAAGAAATAAGGCTAATTTTAGGGACAAAAAAAGAAATTTTAGGGATAATTTAGGGCTAAAATTAGGAATTTAAGGGCTAAATATGGTGGTTGTAAACATCATATTGGACTTACCTCTGCAAATTTAACAAGAAACAAGTTGCCAGAAATATTTGGACAATTGAATGAAATATGCATGGACTGAAATGACAGCTGATTTGTCATTGGATGCATATGAGGCAGGTCATCTACTGGTCATACCTAATCTTCATGTCAAGTTTGATGACCATAGGTCCGGGAATTGTTGAGTTATCACTCGGACAAGCTTTGGTCTTCCAACAGACCGACCGACATGTGCAAAGCAATTATATAACCCCTCTGCTTCGAAGGGGGGCATAATTAAACTAGATGTTCACTGAAAACTGATACTTCAACTCATGCATTTAGTGACATATAAATTTCTACTGTCTACTATATAAGAAAATAAAATATGGACAATCAGAAAACCTTTTTTCAGCTTACAGTCACACTGACCTTGACCTTTGACCCACTGACCTCAAAATCAATAGGGTTCATCTGCTGGTCATGACCAATAAGCCTACCTAGTATGAGGTCCCTGGGTCAAAGCGTTCTCAAGTTATTGATCGGAAACCGTTTTTCATGTTAAGGTCACACTGACCTTGACCTTTGACCCACTGACCTCAAAATCAATAGGGTTCATCTGCTGGTCATGACCAATACACCTACCAAGTATGAGGTTCCTGGGTCAAAGCGTTCTCAAGTTATTGATCGGAAACCGTTTTTCATGTAAAGGTCACACTGACCTTGACCTTTGACCCACTGACCTCAAAATCAATAGGGTTCATCTGCTGGTGATGACCAATACACATACCAAGTATGAGGTTCCTGGGTCAAAGCGTTCTCAAGTTATTGATCGGAAACCGTTTTTCATGTAAAGGTCACACTGACCTTGACCTTTGACCCACTGACCTCAAAATCAATAGGGTTCATCTGCTGGTGATGACCAATACACATACCAAGTATGAGGTCCCTCGGTCAAAGCGTTCTCAAGTTATTGATCGGAAACCATTTGGTATTCCTACCGACCGACCGACAGACCGACCGACCGACCGACCGACCGACCGACCGACATGTGCAAAACAATATACCCCACTTTTTTCAAAAGGGGGCATAATAAACTCACAAAATATACCTACTGGAATGACATACAACAGGGTCCCATTGCCTCAGCTGTTAATTGGCTCTGACCTTTATAATTAACTCTTTGCCACAACATGCACAAGGTCACAACCAATAAACAAGCCTGACATTGATCCACTGGTCATCTGCCATTCACTGTATTGAATATACTCTGAAAAAGAACTGTAAACTACATTTGTATGAAAAACAAGTAGGAATTGACATAAAATATAAGTGCTTTTTTAGGAATTTCCTTTGAATTTTGAGTTTTATTAGGAATTTTAGCAAATCTGAATTTTTTAGGAAATCTTAGGAATTTTAGGGCGGCTGGACTGTAAGCCTGACAATATATTTGTACAATTCATGTAATTCTATCATAACAATTAGCATGACAATATCATAACAATTAGCGAAACAATAGCTGAACAATTAGCATAACTATAACTTAACAATCAACATAAAAATGAGCATAACAATTATCATAAATCCAAGAAAACAATTAGCATAACAATTACTTTAACATTAGCATAACAATAACCATATTTCTGCTGACAATACAACAAAATACATGGTAATATCTTTTCTAACCTTTTATGTAATTGTTCATGTTTTCAGAGCAGGCAGAATAACAAGCTGTACTAATGTGTTTTGCCAGGCTTAAGTACTACTAATAAAGACTGCTAGAGCTTAATTCAAATCTAAAATGCATTCAATTGTTATAAATTTCAATAAAATAGCCATCTTAACACAAATGGCAGCCATTCCAGTTTAAAGATTGCGCCTTGTTTTGAACAGATCAGACACTTGAACGGGAAGCTTAAGAGCACAATAAACAAGACAATGCAAATTACAAAAACATCGTTCATCCTGTGCTGGGTCATTAAAATAGTGTAAACTATGAAAGTTCTTGTAGATATTCTTTACCCAATTCAAAATGTATTGTATTATAAATATAGTAAAAATAACTTAGAGGTTTCTAACATTGAAAAGTAAACATCTGTCTTGTAAATTATCCATTAAAGAACTGACATTAACTACGTACCAAATAATTTCCACAAAAGCTACTGCATTTACAAAATTAATATATGTCCCGGAATTTGTCCATACAGATAATTGCCAAACATTTCTTCAAGTAAGTAAACGCCAGACCTTTTTCACGGCTATAAAATCTCTTTCAAACTTTTGTCCTTACAAGATTTTTTAAGCTTTTGTCATTAAATTTTTCTATTCAATCTTCGACCTCAAAAAACAGACAATATCCTGTCCTAACAAATAAGAGCGAAATCATTGTCCTAATTCAAATCATTGTGACCTAAAAATGGTAAGACAGGTTTTTACCTAACAAATTAATGCCAAACCTTTGTCATTATATACCCATATGTCAAGCATATAATTCTTCACAAATCTCTGCCAAACCTTTTTGCTTATAAACCCATATCAAGCTTATGTCCTTACAAATCCCTGCCAAACTGTTGTTCTAATAAACAAAAGTCAAGACTTTATAATGTCCTTACAAATCCTTGCCAAACCTTTGTCCCAATAAACCCATTTCAATCTTATGTCCTTACAAATCCTTGCCAAACCTTTGTCCCAATAAACCCATTTCAAGCTTATGTCCTTACAAATCCTTGCCAAACCTTTGTCCCAATAAACCCATTTCAAGCTTATGTCCTTACAAATCCTTGCCAAACCTTTGCCCCAATAAACCCATTTCAACCTTATGTCCTTACAAATCCTTGCCAAACCTTTGTCCCAATAAACCCATTTCAAGCTTATGTCCTTACAAATCCTTGCCAAACCTTTGTCCCAATAAACCCATTTCAAGCTTATGTCCTTACAAATCCTTGCCAAATCTTTGTCCCAATAAACCCATTTCAAGCTTATGTCCTTACAGATCCCTGCCAAACCTTTGTCCAATAAACCCATTTCAAGCTTATTTCCTTACAAATCCTTGCCAAACCTTTGTCCCAATAAACCCATTTCAAGCTTATGTCCTAACAGATCCCTGCCAAACCTTTGTCCTAATAAACCCATTTCAAGCTTATGTCCTAACAAATCCTTGCCAAACCGTTGTCCCAATAAACCCATTTCAATCTTATGTCCTTACAGATCCCTGTCAAACTGTTGTCCTAATAAACAAAAGTCAAGACTAAGTCCTTACAAATCCTTGCCAAACCTTTATCCTAATAAACCCTTGCCAAGCCTTTGTCCTTACAATTCCCTGCAAAACCTTTGTCCTAATAAACCCATGTCAAGCCTATGTCCTAACAAATCCTTGACAAACCTTTGTCTTAAGGACTCCCTGTCAAAATTCTGACTTTACATATCTCAGTCAAAGGTTTGCCCTAACAAAAAAAACCAAGACAGTGGTGTCATTGTTCTGCTTAACATATCACATTCAATGCTCAGAATCTGATCTTAAAAATGTTACAGACAAGATGTCTGTCCAAAAGATATTTTTGAACTCCGAAATCTAAAGTGCATGAAAAAATGCTGATTTCACAAAATCTTATTATATTAATGGAATAGTCAAAACGGCAAATTACCGACAGGTTACACACACACTTGCATTGAGAAAAATGATGTCCCGTCATTTATCTATTCCATGCAAATACACACTACATCACTTTCACATATTTACCAATATGATGCAATAATATAATACTTTTTAATTGAACTGTCCAATTTGTTTTTACTCCTTCCGTTGGGTAATATATTATTGTTAAAATTTGCTTTATTTTAAATTTTTACATTGGTAATGTGTTGAAAAGCTTGAACATGCAAATTCCAATGTCAAATTAGCTTTTTAAGTGACTGCAAAATATAATTCACATTTCCTGCATATTTACATTGTTAAAAAAATGGGTTTCATTTTCCTATTCTAGAAATTTGCACTTCCTACAGGATTACACCAAATTTACCTGCTAATTTCAATCTAAAAGAAACACTTCATTATGATCAATGAAAGATCTGATCTTCAACAGAAATTCCATTTAGCATTTTTTTTTCAACTTGCCTTTACCAAAGGACTCCACCACAAGAGTCTAATAATTCCAGATCTCAACTCAGACATGCCATGTTTCTTGATATCTATTTGCTAAAGTAGATTCAAGATGTGTTTGCTAGTTGCAGGTGGTCTGTGAACAATTTACTGCAGCATCAATATCTTAAGAAGATATCTATTCTTTAACCAACCAACCATGCAGTAACTAAAACATTAGATGCCACTGTTATGTTGATGGTTTATAGAGTGCTCGAGGTTAAGTCTTATTTTTATTTACTTTGTTTCAATGCAACATGAACTTAATACATTCCAAGCTATAGTAAACTTGGTTATTGGAAACAATTTGATTCTGGCACTTATACTGTCACAGGGCCACTATTGTTCACAACTTTGGTAAAATTATCAACATTTTTGACACATCGATTAATTAATCTTCATCATTAGCTTTCAAATATGTATTGCTCTGAAAGTTTTATGGATTCACTTATGCTCTGCAGAGTTTCTAACAAGATTTGGAACAATGTTCTTAAGGGGCTGTACTCCGTATGATAAAACAGTGGAAAAAAAGAGAAAATTGTTGAAAACTGACATAAACTTGTGTACAATGCATTGGAACTTACTAACTGAAGTACCACATAGTTTACAATTAATTTATCTTTCAGTTTTTTCATATTTTTCCATTAAAAAATATTACTAGGTATGTCTACCTAGTAGAATTCATTTCTTATGCGTGATTGGCTAGTCAATGTTATCCTTTGATATGACCATGTTAGGTATATAGCTTAAATATTTCAACTCTGTAGAGTAAGCCTTCAGTGGATACAGCACTGGACTGCAATTTTGGTAACACCGGTTCGAACCTGGTCTCCAACTCGATTTTTTTTTAACATTTTGATATGGTTTTTTTACAGTTATGATATCAAAGAGTGAAGCATTTCATTAAATAATTGTCCTGAGATTCGTTATAGAAAAAAATATTTTTTGGTGCCAATCTGGTGTACAGTCCCTTTAATGTGCACATCATATATTAGTTCACATTTAAAAATAAACAACAATTCATTGTCAGTAATCACATTCACTTAACAAAGTTCTGAACAATCGACCCATCGTGTGTTGAAGTGTACAAGTGTTGGATGATAGTGGTGCACAGACTTTTGTATCTTTACAACAAAATGCCACACTTAATTTTAGGTATGTTTTTGAAAATATCAAATTGCAATGCACTAAGATTTATGTACTTTTTCAAACAAAAAATGCTTAAAGCCATCCAATAAATATACAAAGGAAATTGCATTGTTGAAATTAGAACTTGTTTGTATACAAATAAAGTACCAGTTCCTACCAGCCTATGTTAGATGTTAACAAAGTGAAGTTGTTTCTTAAATAATCTCTAGCCTTTGATAATTACTGATCCTCAGGGAATAATATTACAAATTTCCAAACTTTGAAGTTTCATACCTATTGACAGTAACAAACAGAATCAAAGTGAAGAAGACTTCTGGTGGAAATTGAAATATTTTTTGGGTAAATTAAGACTTCCTTCTGGATCATTTGTTTTTGCTTTTTGCAGCCTGTTGCATTCAGTATTACGTTCATGAAAATGTTTAAGAGATTGGTAAATATAAATGTTTGACAGAGATTTGCAAAGGTAAATGTTTGACAGAGATTAGCAAAGGTAAATGTTTGACAGAGATTAGCAAAGGTAAATGTTTGACAGAAAACTGTAAGGGAAAAAGTTTGACAGAGTTTCTTAGGGTAAATGTTTGACAGAGATTTGCAAAGCTTATTGTTTGACAGAGTTTCTTAGGGTAAATGTTTGACAGAAATATGCAAAGGTAAATGTTTGAGAGAGATTAGCAAAGGTAAATGTTTGACAGAGATTAGCAAAGGTAAATGTTTGACAGAGATTAGCAAAGGTAAATGTTTGACAGAGATTAGCAAAGGTAAATGTTTGACAGAGATATGCAAAGCTTATTGTTTGACAGAGTTTCTTAGGGTAAATGTTTGACAGAGATTAGCAAAGCTTATTGTTTGACAGAGTTTCTTAGGGTAAATGTTTGACAGAGATTTGCAAAGCTTATTGTTTGACAGAGTTTCTTAGGGTAAATGTTTGACAGAGATTAGCAAAGGTAAATGTTTGACATACAGAGATTAGCAAAGGTAAATGTTTGACAGAGATTATGCAAAGGTAAATGTTTGACATAGATTAGCAAAGGTAAATGTTTGACATAGATTAGCAAAGGTAAATGTTTGACAGAGATTAGCAAAGGTAAATGTTTGACAGAGATTATCAAAGGTAAATGTTTGACAGAGATTAGCAAAGGTAAATGTTTGACAGAGATTAGCAAAGGTAAATGTTTGACAGAGATTAGCAAAGGTAAATGTTTGACAGAGATTAGCAAAGGTAAATGTTTGACATAGATTAGCAAAGGTAAATGTTTGACAGAGATTATGCAAAGGTAAATGTTTGAGAGAGATTAGCACAGCTAAATGTTTGACAGAGATTAGCAAAGGTAAATGTTTGACAGAGATTAGCAAAGGTAAATGTTTGACAGAGATTAGCAAAGGTAAATGTTTGACAGAGATTAGCAAAGGTAAATGTTTGACATAGATTAGCAAAGGTAAATGTTTGACAGAGATTATGCAAAGGTAAATGTTTGACAGAAATATGCCAAGGTTATTGTTTGACAGAGTTTCTTAGGGTAAATGTTTGACAGAGTTTCTTAGGGTAAATGTTTGACAGAGATATGCAAAGGTAAATGTTTGACAGAAATATGCCAAGGTTATTGTTTGACAGAGTTTCTTAGGGTAAATGTTTGACAGACATTTGGAAAGGTAAATGTTTGACAGAGATATGCCAAGGTTATTGTTTGACAGAGATTTACAAAGGTAATTGTTTGACAGAAATTTGTAAGGGTAAATGTTTGACAGAAATGTGTAAGGGTAAATGTTTGACAGAAATTTGTAAGGGTAAATGTTTGACAGAAATTTGTAAGGGTAAATGTTTGACAGAAATTTGTTTGGGTAAATGTTTGACAGAGATTTAAGATATGTTAGGGTAAATGTTTGACAGAGATTTGTTAGGGTAAAGGTTTGACAGAGATTTGTTAGGGTAATGTTTGCAAGAGAATTGCTAAGGTAACAATTTGACAGAGATTTGTATGTGGAAATATTTGACCGAGATTTCTTAGGGTAAATGTTTGACAGTGGTTTGTATGTGAAAATGTTAAACATAGATTTGTTAGGTAAGATTTTTGACAGAGATTTGTAGGTGTAAATGTTTGACAGAGATTTGTAAGTGTAAATGTTTGACAGAGATTTGTAAGTGTAAATGATTGACAGAGATTTGTAAGTGTAAATGATTGACAGAGATTTGTTTGGGTAAATGATTGACAGAGATTTGTAAGTGTAAATGTTTGACAGAGATTTGTAAGTGTAAATGATTGACAGAGATTTGTAAGTGTAAATGATTGACAGAGATTTGTAAGTGTAAATGATTGACAGAGATTTGTTTGGGTAAATGATTGACAGAGATTTGTAAGTTTAAATGATTGACATAGATTTGTAAGTGTAAATGATTGACAGGGATTTGTTTGGGTAAATGATTGACAGAGATTTGTAAGTGTAATGTTTGACAGGGATTTGTTTGTGTAAATGTTTGACAGAGATTTGTAAGTGTAAATGATTGACAGAGATTTGTAAGTGTAAATGTTTGACAGGGATTTGTTTGGGTAAATGTTTGAAAATAAAAATGTTCCAAAGAAATTTGTTTTAGTAAATGTTTGACAGAGATTTGTTGCAATTAATATTTAAACAAAAATTGTTTAAGTAAATGTTTGAGAGAAGTTTGATAGGGTTTAATGTTTGACAAAGATTTGCTAGGGTAAATGTTTGAAAGAAATTTGTACTAGTAAAAGTCAGGCAAGCAATTGTGCTCTTGTGCGTCCTTTTCAAAGTATTATGATTTGTATTACACGAGGGCACAACATCATTCCATCCTGAAAAGATAGTAATTGTATTGAAGGTCATCAAAATACTGATGCATTTTAAATTTGGAATTGACTTAAGCTGTCTTTATTAATAGAACATAAGCCTGCTGAACCACATTAATAGTGGTGGTAAGTGGTGTTACACTGTGTGCCTTCAGAATTTATTCTTTGCCCCCACGCACTGCCATGTTTGTACTGCATGAGAAAGAAAGTTATTGCTCTGTTATCACAGCAAACTACCATCTTTTCAACAAAAATTGTTACATTCCCTTTTTGATTGCTATTAGAAAAAACACCAACTGCACATTGATTAGTTTAACAAAGGTAAGTTAGAGCCTTTCAAATGTTCAAAGAGAAGACAAGAGCAGTTTTAACATATTTTTGACTATGTGAATAGAGGAGTTATTGTCGATAAATGTAAGACCACTAACATCAAATACATGGCAAGATAATTTGGTGATTAATACTTGGACTGAAGTCAAATTCAACTGATTGAAGTTCAGTAAAAAATCCCTCAAAAGCTGTGCAAGTAGTGGGAAGATATTAAAAACATGGATTTTATCAATCAAATCAACCTTAAAATCTTTAAATGATCACAGGTAAATCACAGGAAGTCATTATCATCTCATAGTTATATCTGAGTACTGTTTGAGATTTACAAGTCATCATGTCACAGAAAAATATGTTCACAGATCCCATTTAATATGTGTTTCAATTATAGTTTCTACCTCATCACATTATTTGTTTAATTATATACATGTTTTCTGTTGTAATCTGCAATCCTTGGAGTAGATGGGTTGTCTGAACTTGGTCAGACCCTAACTCTCTACAATGGAACAGTACCTTGACTCTTTTGATACACTTGATTTGTCTTAAACCCTGATCTGTTGCCCATTTTTGCTGAGGCATACTTTCATATACATTTTTTGGAAATTTTTGTTTGCAGTCCCTCCATCAGTGCCCTATGGTGATTATAAAGTGATAGGAGTTAAGTTTTAGGAAATTTTAGCATGAGAGAAAAAGTATTCTTTTAATGATTATGACATCTGTTTGGCTATGAAATGTTGGAATGCAGGGTAACAATTCATTAAGTAATTACTTTTGTTTACTATCACTTGTTACCTACCTAGTATCAACAGATGAGTATTTATTTGTTGCGCAGATCCTCAAAAGACTCCAAGTGAAATAAATTATTCTTATGCAGCGTATTCTACCATATGACTGAAAGTAAAAACATGTCTTACGTATGTTAGGTATAACTTTACCTAACCTTCATTATTCTTGTTCTAAAGTAACAATGGGGTTGGCCAGATGTAGACTTTTCTCATAAGATCTCTATAATAAGCATCCCTCTTTATAATGATCATGTCCCCAAGTCTACAAAAGTTTTTTTTAATAAGTTCTGTATAATGACTTTACCTCCCAAGTTCACATGAGGTCTATTTTTTCACCCAGATTAATTAACTATTAAAGACCAGAATCACACAAAAAATGAGAAGAATGTGATTCAGAAGTATTGCAGTATGTTTTCTAGATTATATCTGTACATGCTACCTCATCATTAGTTAACCTGTACATGCTATACCTCATCATTAGTTAACCATGCCAGTGTGGATTGCCACCATTTAGTCTATTATATTAGCCAGAAATAAGCTGCCACTTTTTAGTAAATTGACTGCCAACTTTTTTCAGTCCAGATGTTTTCTTATTACATTATCATTTTCTTGGTTTCATTTTGACTTTTAAATTGGCATGCAGCTTTCTAGGCTAATTATATAATCATGACAATTATTTGCAAAGTTAAATTGGATAAAATTTATAGACTTAAATTTACTATAAAAGATCTTTTTTATTATACTAATGATCTTGAAATCAGTGGATGTAGGTGAGATTTGAAGTTCAATGTTCTGCTAATTGGAATGGAGGGCATCAGTATAATGTTCACTTCTCTCAAAAGCCTTCAATAGGAGACTGTAATTTAGAGTGACAGAGTTAAGAAAAATGGTAAATATTGTTTTTCCCATTTCCTTCCTATTATAAAAAGCAAAACTTATTTATAATTTAAAATAGTAGTTCAAATGTGAAGAGGTTAAATTATTTACAAAAGACATGTAGGTCATTTAATGCTCTTATGTCCTAAAATCGAACAACCATGTGCTAACATCAAACAAACATGTCCTTACATTATAACAACCGTAACAACAAAAATTTGTCAACAAATAATAGAAGTTACAGTGCTGTTGATATTGGCATTGAAGAGTTTACCACATAATGGGTAAAGTTGTGGACCGTTTCTGGCCATTCCTCAAAGTTGTGAGCATTTGTCCCCTTGCAAACTAGACTTTTATAATTGATGTTAAACAGTCTGTTACATGCAGTGCCCACGCTTTGTGGAAACCTTGGGATTTTGATTGAGAATACAGTTTTTGAAAATACATGCCCCATTGTACTGCAACTTTCTCCCAATCCTCGCAGATTGCACATTAAACATGATTCTGTCACCTTGTTTTTTGTCAACGAAACAAATCTCTAGATTATTTCCTTGTTTTTGTCATGCATTTTCCAAATTTAAATTTATATTTCGAGCTATCAAACAATTTTGCTTTGGAACTAAAGGAAAGGACAATATTGGAATGTTTGGAAGACAATAAACCAGTATTGCTCTAGATACAATTAAGAAAAAAATAGCAAGAAAAAAATGTAACAAACTGGAATATCTCTTCCATTAAAAACATTTAGCATGATTAATAGGGAAGGTGTTTCATAATATAAACACTATTATCTAAAATATATTAAGCCCAGGTGTACTAAAATGAAGACGTTTATTCTTCACAAATCATAGCTGCTTGATTTGGGACATTACAGTTTGTCTGTAAGACTCCAATATGAGATCTGGATCAATTCAAGTTATAATACAAGATTTGACATTTGATTAATAAACAGTTTTGTTGTACCATTCATGTTATTTTTTGATGGTTTATCATCATGTTAATTTTTTTTTGATATATCTAAACACACACTGATTAATTAAATGAAGGTAATGTTTAAAAGTTTAAGCCTCTCAAAATGTACAAAGAGAACACAAGAGCTGTGTTAACATTATTTAATTACTACTATTTAAAAGGAGGAGTTACTGTCAATAAATATAAGAAAAATTACATCAAATACATGGCAAGAATATTTTGTGATTAAATAATACTTGGACTTAAAGTCAAATTAAACTGATTAAAGTTCAGTGAAAAATCCCTCAGAAGCTGTGTAAGTAGTGGGTAGATATTGAAAACATGGATTTTATCAATCAAATCAACCTAAAAATCATTTTAAAATCAAGTTTGTAGCATAGGAAATCATAATTACTTCATAGGTAATTTTAAACAGTTCTTTAAGCAATATATCTGACTGCTATTTGACATTAACAAGTCATCATGGCATAGAAAAATATGTTCACAGATCACCTTCAACCTGTGCTTCTGAATCATAGTTTCTACCTCATCAAATAATTTGTTTTCAATTATGTACTTGTTTTCTTGTTGCAATCTGCAATCCTTGGAGTAGATGGGTTGTCCTTTTGGTCTAAGGCTAACTGTGAATTGTACCTTTTACCTGATTTGAGTTAAACCCTGATTGTCTGTTGCCCTGTTCTGCAGAGGCATACTTTCATAGAAATTGTTTGGAAAATATTTGTTTTCAGTCCCTTGATCATGCAGTTCTCTGTGGTGATTATGACTGATAGTAGTTGGGATATTAGTTTAGTGTCATAGAATTTTTAGCATGAGAGAAAACGTATTCTCTTAATGATCATGACATCTGTTTGGCTCTAAAATGTTGGAATGCAGGGAAACAATTCATTAAGTCATTTCTTACTATCACTGGTTTATGTTGTTACCTACCTAGTATCAACAGATGAGTATTTATTTGTTGCTCTGATCCTCAAAAGACTCCAAGTGAAATAAATTATTCTTAAGCAGCGTATTCTACCATATGACTGAAAGTAAAAACACCTTCCTAAAATACATGCTTAATGTTTATAGTGGCAGAGATAGTCCAGTTTGCTTATTTTTTTCTTGTTATTTTTTCTTACTTGTATCTAGAGCCAAGATTAATGAGGGGGATTCTCCATAGTGGTGAGCACTTGTCCCCTTGCAAACTAGACTTTTATAAACGATGTTAAACAGTCTGTTACATGCAGTGCCAATGCTTTGTGGAAACATGGAGATTTTGATTGAGAATACAGTTTTTGGAAATACATTCCCCATTGTACAGCAACTTTCTCCCAATCTTCGCAGATTTAACATTAAACTTGATTCTATCACCTTGTTTTTTATCAACCAAAAAAAAATCTCCAGATTATTTCCTTGTCCTTGTCCATGCATTTTGCAAATTTGAATTTATATTTCGTGTTACCAAACAATTATGCTTTGGAACAAAAGGAACAAACAATTTGGGAATGTTTGAACGACAATTAACGGAGTATTCCAATTCTTTACTGTTACAATCCTTATCACAATGCGAGGCTCTAGATAAAATTTAGAAAAAGATAATAAGAAAAAAAATAACAAACTGAAATATCCCTGCCACTAAAATTATTTAGCATGTATTTTAGGGATGTTGTTTTCAAAACTTACACTTTTATCCAAAATATATTACTAATCATTTATATGGTAACATGATTTGAAGATAAGTAATGAAGCCCATGTGTACTAAAATGAAGAGGTTCATTCCTCATGAATCATAGCTGCTTGATTTGGGAAATTTCAGTTTGTCTGTAAGACTCCAATATGAGATCTGGATCAATTCAAATTATAATACAAGATTTGACATTTGATTAATAAACAGTTTTGTTGTACCATTCATGTTATTTTTTGATGGTTTGTCATCATGTTAATTTTTATTTGATATATCCAAACACACACTGATTAATTAAATGAAGGTAATGTTTAAAAGTTTGAGCCTCTCAAAATGTACAAAGAGAAGACTCAAAGCTGTGTTAACATTATTTTTTTAACTATTTGAATAGAGGAGTAAAAAATACTGTCAATAAATATAAGACAATATACATCAAATACATGGCAAGAATATTTGGTGATTAAGACTTGGACTAAAGTCAAATTCAACTGATTGAAGTTCAGTGAAAAATCCCTCAGACACTGTGCAGACAGTGGGTATATATTGAAAACATGGATTTTATTAATCAAATCAACCTTAAAATCTTTATATGATCACAAATATAGCACAGGATCAAGTCATCATTATCTCATAGGTTTTTATACAGTTCTTCAGGCAATATGTCTGACTGCTGTTTGACATTTACAAGTCATCATGGCACAGAAGATGTTCACAGAACCCATTTAACCTGTGGTTTTAAATCACAGTTTCTACCTCATCACATAATTTGTTTCAATTATGTACTGTTTTCTGTTGTAATCTGCAATTCTTGGAGTAGATGGTCAGACCCCAACTCTGTATATAATGGAATGGTACCTTGTCTCTTTTGATTTACTTGATTCTTCAGTGAGTGGGTAGATATTGAAAACATGGATTTTATCAATCTAATCAACCTTTAAATCTTTTTCAGATCACATTTGTAGCATAGGGAGTCATAATTACCTCTAACATAATTTTAGACAGTTCTTTAAGCAATATGTCTGACTGCTGTTTGACGTTCACAAATCATCATGACACAAAAAAAATGTGTTCGCAGATTCCATTTAATCTGTGCAATCATAGAACTTTTCAACCTTATCACATAACTTGTTTTCAATTATAATCTTGTTTTCTTGTTGTAATCTGCATCTACAATTATTGGAGTAGATGGGTTGTCACCTTGGTTAGACGACAAGCTAACTCTGTACAATGTTATTGTACCTTGACTCTTTTGGTTTGGCTTAAACCCGGATTGCCTGTTGCCCTTTTCTGCTGAAACATATTTTCATAGAAATTACTGCAACACTGTCCCTTCCCCTGGTGACGGCTTAAAGGGACTGTACACCAGATTGGCACCAAAAAATGTTTTCTTCTGTCACAAATCTCAGGACAATTATTTAATAAAATGTTTTACTCTTTGTGTCATAATTGTAAAAAAAATACCAAAATGTAAAAAAAACAAAATGTGTCTGAGACCGGGTTTGAACTGGTGTCGCCAAAATTGCAGGCCAGCGTTGTATCCACTGGCAACGAAGGCATACCCTACACAGTTGGAATATTTAAGCTATATGCCTAGCTTGGTAATATCACTTGATAACATCTACTAGCCAATCACACATAAGGAATGAATTCTACTAGGTAGACATACCTAGTAATCTTTTTTAATGGAAAAATACGAAAAAAAACTGCGAAAAATAAATTAATTGTAAACTATGATGTACTTCAGTTAGAAAGTTTCAATGCTTTGTACACATTGATACCAAGTTTATGTCAGTTTTCGACAATTTTCTTTTTTCGCTATTTCATCATACGGGGTACAGCCCCTTTAAGGGACAATTCTGCAACACTGTCCCTTCCCCCTTGCTATGGCTTAAGGGACAATTCTGCAACACTGTCCCTTTCCCATTTCTACAGCTTAAGGGACAATTCTGCAACATTGTCAGCAGACTTATTCCAGCTTAAGGGCCAAATTCTGCAACACTGTCCCTCCCCCTGGTCACGGCTAAGGGACAATTCTGCAACACTGTCCCTTCCCCCTTGCTATCGCTTAATGGACAATTCTGCAACACTGTCCCTTCCCACTTGCTACAACTTAAGGGACAACTCTGCAGCACTGTTCCTCCCCCTGGCTACGTCTTAAGAGACAATTCTGCAACACTGTCCATCCCCCTTGCCACGGTTGAGGGGCAATTTTGCAACACTGTCCATGCCCCTTGCTGTGGCTTCAGAGGCAATTCTGCAACACTGTCCATCCCCCTGGCTATGGCTTCAGGGGCTATTCTGCAACACTCACCATCTCCCTTGCCATGGCTAAGGGGCTATTCTGCAACACTGTCCATCCCCCTGGCTATGGCTTCAGAGGCAATTCTGCAACACTCTCCATCCCCCTTGCCACGGCTAAGGGGCAATTCTGCAACACTGTCCATGCCCCTTGCTGTGGCTTCAGAGGCAATTCTGCAACACTGTCCATCCCCCTGGCTATGGCTTCAGAGGCAATTCTGCAACACTCACCATCCCCCTTGCCACGGCTAAGGGGCTATTCTGCAACACTGTCCATCCCCCTTGCCACGGCTAAGGGGCAATTCTGCAACACTGTCCATGCCCCTTGCTGTGGCTTCAGAGGCAATTCTGCAACACTGTCCATCCCCCTGGCTATGGCTTCAGAGGCAATTCTGCAACACTCACCATCCCCCTTGCCATGGCTAAGGGGCAATTCTGCAACACTGTCCATGCCCCTTGCTGTGGCTTCAGAGGCTATTCTGCAACACTGTCCATCCCCCTGGCTATGGCTTCAGAGGCAATTCTGCAACACTCTCCATCCCCCTTGCCACGGCTAAGGGGCAATTTTGCAACACTGTCCATGCCCCTTGCTGTGGCTTCAGAGGCAATTCTGCAACACTGTCCATCCCCCTGGCTATGGCTTCAGGGGCTATTCTGCAACACTCACCATTCCCCTTGCCATGGCTAAGGGGCTATTCTGCAACACTGTCCATCCCCCTGGCTATGGCTTCAGAGGCAATTCTGCAACACTCTCCATCCCCCTTGCCACGGCTAAGGGGCAATTCTGCAACACTGTCCATCCCCCTTGCCACAGCTAAGGGGCTATTCTGCAACACTTTCCATCCCCCTTGCCACGGCTAAGGGGCTATTCTGCAACACTTTCCATCCCCCTGGCTGTGGCTTCAGGGGCAATTCTGCAACACTGTCCATCCCCTTGGCTACTTCTTAAGGGACAATTCTGCAACACTGTCCATCCCCTTGGCTACGTCTTAAGGGACAATTCTGCTCAACTGTCCATCCCCCTGGCTATGGCTTTAGGTACAATTCTATTTCAAAATTTGTTCTTCAAAAGTTATAAGTCTTATAACTGATGGGAATGCTTTATATGAACTTGTGAAAACAACAACTTAATGAGAGTGTTATAAAACTAGGGATGCAAACGAATATTCGAATATTCGATCAAACGTTTGGTATTCGAATGTCAAAATCGGGTTTTGAATATTCGATGTTTTGTTGTTGAATAAATATAATAATAAATATAATGTCATCAACTCTGTTGTTGTGTTTAAAGTTTGTTTGTCTTGTATCTTTTTGCATGTTTCTGTAGCTTTTTGCATATATATTGCTTTACAATGACTGGCCCCATAATGCCAGAGGTGTGAATGTGATGACAATACAATAAACACGCGACATGTGTCATTTAGGGACATATCGCCGAGTACTATAAAAAGTCCCCGTAATTTTACAATAACTGGCTGTAAGACAAGTGACACAAAAAAATCAATTATTTTCGGTACATTGCCTCTACCAATTAAGAATTTCTGAAATAAACTAGTTCCGAAATTTGTTCGGTTTTTCCATTTTTTTAGTAGAGGTCAATCCCAGAATGAGGCTGCTCGTGCTACGGAAAGACCCTCAGTTGGCGCATAACGCCAATTGACCAGAAATTCATATAAGTTCACGTTGTTTACAAACATGAAGGCAGAGGAATATAAATTTAAAGGTTTTTTTTCTTTGTACATAAAGTATTTCTTTTTGTCTTTCTGAAATGAGGAATTTCAGAGGCTCATTTTGTGAAAATCAAGGTCCGCCGCGTGTAGTGGTTACGACAAAGTAGAGCTACAATGTCCCGGCTATTACTTTAGCGAATATTGTAATAGTTTACTTCAACTTTTAAAAGATGCATTATGGTAATCGAATATTCGTTCGAAAGAATTACCGAATATTCGAATATCAATTTTGCCATTCGTTTGCATCCCTAAATAAAATGCATGTTATTTACTGAATTTCATAATATAAAGATAAGAAAGCTATATAAATACTTTAAGTTTGTGCTTTATCTCAGATTAACATTTGATTTTCAATAGCGCCATAAAATCCCAACATCCTGGAAGAGATACCATTCTGTTTTGTTCAATTACAGATATGGATCGGACTTCTTGCAATGTGAATGGTTTGATTATAGGACCAGCAATGGTTTAATTGCACTTCCAACATTTTTTTTATGAGCAACACCAATTACAACATAACACATGATCTCATGATGATATTGATCCTGTAAGATATAAAAAACAACAAGTGTTTATAATATCTCACGAAGTTGGCTGCCTGAAGTGAAGTTTTCTTGGTATATATGACAAGCATGGGATGTATGCTAGTGCATTACGAGGTAAAAGTAGTTTAGAAAATAATAATATTAATCAATTGGAGTGTTTGAACGTTATACTTTTTTGATAAGTTTAAATTAAAGGGAAGTGTATTATTGAATAAAAAGGTTATTTAGAGTAAAGACCTTCAGTTTAACTGCTTAATTGAATTAACTATGTGATCTTCTTGCGGGTATTTAAAAGTAAGGATTTCTGACATTGTAAACCATCCATGTACATCTAAAGTTACTTTCAAAGGTGCTTGGATTGACTTTTTTATTGCAGATTGTAAGATATTTTACCATGTACATCCCAAGTTGCTTTCAATGGTACTCGGATTGCATTGATACCTTAAGATTGTAAGATATTTGAACAATAATTGAGGCTGCACTTGTAAAGACCACCTATAACCAGCAAACACACTTCCTGCATGCAAAAGAACAATATAAAGACTTCTAAGCAATCTTCCTAAGATGATTTTGTTTGAAGCTATGAATCTTCAAATTATGGAGATTTTTGACAGATAGTTCTCTTAGGATCAGTAATAATCAAAGGGTACAGATTATATAAGAAACAACTTCATTTTTAATTGTAGGTCTGAAAATCAGCCCCAGGGTAGGAACTGTTAATTTATTTGTGTACAAAGAGGTTCTGTTTTCAACAACGCAATTTCCGCTGTATATTTATTGGATGCGTTGCATGGCATTTTGTCATAAAAATACATAAATCTAAGTGCATTGCATTTTGGCATTTTCTGAAAGACAAACATCAATCTAAGTGTGGCATTTTGTTTAAAATGTAAAAGAGTCTATGTGCCACTATTATCCAACATAAGGACATTTTAACGCATAATAGCACACAGTACCAATGTTGACAACAATAAAATTTTCCTATAATTTGGAATGTCCTGCTTCTTAGTGCATTAAAACCCATCTTAAACTCCATACCTAAATTAAAACAATGGAGGAACATGGAACCTAACCTGAAGCAGTGAGTCTGGATAAGCCATCACTGTTCCACATAACAAGTCACCATATAGTTGGCTTGAAGAGATATATCTTATAAAAAATGAATAAAAAAAATGTCAGATGCTGTCAGAGCTACATGTACATTTTTCACAGACCACCTACAGTCAGAAAAGCACATCTAGCATCAAACATAGCAAATAAATATGAACACTCAGTCGAGATTTGGAATGCTTTGACTGCTGAGATGGAGTCCTGTGATAGAGGCAAATGGAAATTAGCAGGTATATAATACGTTTTATCCCGGGTGCAAATGGTTTGAAAAAGAAGATGAAACCCATTTTGTCAGCATTGAACTCTTAACTAGACACTTGGCAATGCAATGGAAACCAGGTTTTTAATTTGCACAATCAGAAAGTTGAGGCAAATTGAAGGAGTGATGGATAGGCATACAAAGGTTTTGTCAATATATAATTTGGGTTTTTTTAGGGATGCAAATGAATGGCAAAATTGATATTCGAATATTCGGTAATTCTTTCGAACGAATATTCAAATATTTGATTACCAAACTACATCTTTTAAAAGTTGTAGTAAACTGTTATAATATTTGCTAAAATAATAGCCGTGGCCTTTTAGTTCTACTTTGTCGTAACCACTATACGCGGCAGACCCTGAATCTCACTAAATGAGCCTCTAAAATTCCTCTTTTCAAAAAGACAAAAAGTACTACATAATGATATTTTTTTATATTCCTCTGCATTCATATTTGTAAACAACGTGAGCTTAGATGGAGTTCTGGTCAAATGGCGTTATACGCCAATGGTGGGTCTTTCGGTAGGACGAACATCCTCGATCTGGGATTGACCTCTACTAAAAATATGGAAAAAACCAAACCAACTCTGGAACTATTTTATTCCTTATTTGGTGGAGGCATTTAAAGTTACCGAAACTATTTGGATTTTTGTGTCACTTGTCTTACAGCCAGTTATTGTTAAATTACGGGAATTTTTATAGTACCCTACGATATGTCCCTAAATGACATATGACGCGTGTATAGTGTATTGTCATCACATTAACACCTCTGGTATTATGGGACAATCATTGTAAAAACAAGAAAAAACTTTTTTTAAAGTTAATTTTAAACACAACAACAGAGTTGTAGGCAAAATATTTGTTCTCATATTTATTCAACAACGAAACATTGAATATTCGAATACCGATTGTGACATTCGAATACCAAATGTTTGATCGAATATTCGAATATTCGTTTGCATCACTAGTTTTTTTATGTTTCAAAATAGCACTGACATTTGCAAGAGCCTGAAACAGGGACCAAAATTGATGTGTTTTTTATTGTTTCATGATAGAACACAATGGGTTATTTTTTGTCAAAGATAATATTTTATGTTACAGCAACAGAGAAAACCTAGCATTCTGGTTTGAGTTCATAAGCACAAGGGTAACTCTATATGCTCTATAACATTTCCCTTAATAGTAATGTTACGGCCAAAGGTCAACAATGTCCAGCCCCCTGTGAAAAAAATGATTAAACAGTTCTTTGAAATGTTTTTGAATTAAATATCAAAGTATTTCTATAAATATGAAACTTATATTGTTTCCCTGGCATTTTTATTTGACTTGGAACTCATAAAATGTCAAACAAGCAGACTTCAAGAAATCTGACCAATGTCAACCAAATGAGACCTTGACATTTAATCCACCATATGGGTTTACACACTTTCTTCCCATAGTGAATATTTGTGAGTGTTATTTCAAAATCCCCCAATGCATATACAAGTTACACTCAGGGCAAGCCAAAATAAAACAAATTTTGTCCCATAACTCTTGATATTATCATTGAACTTAGACCTCCTACTATGAGTATTACATGTAACACATCCATCAGCTTCTCATGTAGAACATTAATGCCAAACTACAGCCCAAGACAAAATACAAGGACTTTCAACGATGACCCTTACAAGTGTGACCTTGACCTTTTGATCTGTGTGTTATATGGGTCTCTCACCCAACACATCATCATGATATGGTTAATATTTCTGTCATTATTTTTCAAATTCAACAATGAACAAAAGGCTTACAGACCCATAACAAATGGATGCCCTCCTGCTCACCAAACCGCCTGCCTGCTGATTTACCTTAATGTAATAACCCTAAATATCATTAGGTAAGTGCACATTAAGTCCATTGTCATTTGCAACCACTTTAAAAATTCTAATTTAGCATCTGCAATCTCTTATTTACCATTAAAATATGACAGGATCAAAATTATGTGAGATTGCAAAATAAATCTAAAATGATATCACTCAATACCAGTCTTAAATCAAATCAAAGCAAACTCATTCCAGTCAATGCACTTCTGGGGCGGTGCCAAACATGACTGAATATCTCCGGCACCACCTTAAAATTCAATTCACACTTATGAAAATGAAATCATTGTACTAAATGTAGGCAAAAAATGACAATCTTCAGCAAGAGAAGATGTAAAAGGATGACTACAGCAAACAATGATGACCCTTTTGAAAAAGAATAAAGTACTAAAGTCATCATTGGAGTCCAATCTGGTGTGCAATGGAGAGCTCAACAATATATTCCTTCTTTATTAGAGTAACATAAATTACAGTTACAAACATAACATGTAATAATAGTGTAAAAGACTAAAGTACTAATGTCCTTTTGAATAAGAGAAACTGACAGTAACAAACATGACATGTATTATCAGTGGTCAGCATTAATGTCCTGCAGTGGTAAACAACGGTGTTGCAGTGGGATCTTGCAGTGGACAGAAATAAAGAGGCAAACAGTCATGTTGCAGTGGGATCTTGCAGAGGAGAGAAATGATAATGCAGTGACAAACAGTCATGTTGCAGTGGGATCTTGCAGAGGAGAGAAATGATAATGCAGTGACAAACAGTCATGTTGCAGTGGGATCTTGCAGTTGACAGACATGATGTGGCAATAGCCAACTTTCATGCTGCAGTGAATACCAACAAGTCGGCAGTGGACACCAATAATGCTGCAGTGAACACAAATAATGCTGTAGTGGACACCAATAATGCTGCAATGGACACAAATAATGCTGTAGTGGACACCAATATTGCTGTAGTGGACACCAATAATGCTGTAGTGGACACCAATAATGCTGCAATGGACACAAATAATGCTGTAGTGGACACCAATATTGCTGTAGTGGACACCAATAATGCTACAGTGAACACAAACAATGCTGTAGTGGACACCAATAATGCTGCAGTGGACACCAATATTGCTGTAATGGACACCAATAATGCTGCAATGGACATCAATTATGCTGTAGTGGACACCAATTATGCTGCAGTGGACAGCAATTATGCTGCAGTGGACATCAATTATGCTGTAGTGGACATCAATAATGCTGCAGTGGACAGCAATAATGCTGTAGTGGACACCAATTATGCTGCAGTGGACAGCAATAATGCTGCAGTGGACACCAATAATGCTGCAGTGGACATCAATTATGCTGTAGTGGACACCAATTATGCTGGAGTGGACACCAATTATGCTTCAGTGGACAGCAATAATGCTGTAGTGGACACCAATAATGCTGCAGTGGACACCAATTATGCTGCAGTGGACATCAATTATGCTGCAGTGGACATCAATAATGCTGTAGTGGACATCAATAATGCTGTAGTGGACATCAATTATGCTGTAGTGGACATCAATAATGCTGTAGTGGACACCAATTATGCTGCAGTGGACATCAATTATGCTGTAGTGGACATCAATAATGCTGCAGTGGACATCAATTATGCTGCAGTGGACACCAGTAATGCTGCAGTGGATATCAATAATGCTGTAGTGGACATCAATTATGCTGTAGTGGATATCAATAATGCTGCAGTGGACATCAATTATGCTGCAGTGGACATCAATTATGCTACAATGGACATCAATTATGCTGTAGTGGACAGCAATTATGCTGCAGGGGACATCAATTATAGTGCAATGGACATCAATTATGCTGTAGTGGACAGCAATTATGCTGCAGTGGACACCAATTATGCTGCAGCCGACATCAATTATGCTGTAGTGGACATCAATGCAGTTGACAGCAATAATGCTGCAGTGGACATCAATTATGCTGCAGTGGACAGCAATAATGCTGCAGTGGACAGCAATAATGCTGCAGTGGACACCAATAATGCTGCAGTGGACAACAACAATGCTGCAGTGGACACCAATAATGCTGCAGTGGACACCAATAATGATGCAGTGGACACAAATAATGCTGCAGTGGACACCAATAATGCTGCAGTGGACACCAAGAATGCTGCAGTGGACAGCAATTATGCTGCAGTGGACACCAATTATGCTGCAGTGGACACAAATAATGCTGCAGTGGATAACAATTATGCTGCAGTGGACACCAATTATGCTGCAGGGGACAACAATTATGCTGCAGTGGACACCAATAATGCTGCAGTGGACAGCAATAATGCTGCAGTGGACACCAATTATGCTGCAGTGGACAACAATTATGCTGCAGTGGACACAAATAATGCTGCAGTGGACACCAATAATGCTGCAGTGGACAACAACAATGCTGCAGTGGACACCAATAATGCTGCAGTGGACACCAATAATGATGCAGTGGACACAAATAATGCTGCAGTGGACACCAATAATGCTGCAGTGGACAACAACAATGCTGCAGTGGACAGCAATAATGCTGCAGTGGACACCAATAATGCTGCAGTGGACAACAATTATGCTGCAGTGAACAGCAATAATGCTGCAGTGGACACCAATAATGCTGCAGTGGACACCAATTATGCTGCAGTGGACACCAAGAATGCTGCAGTGGACAGCAATTATGCTGCAGTGGACACCAATTATGCTGCAGTGGACACAAATAATGCTGCAGTGGATAACAATTATGCTGCAGTGGACACCAATTATGCTGCAGGGGACAACAATTATGCTGCAGTGGACACCAATAATGCTGCAGTGGACAGCAATAATGCTGCAGTGGACACCAATTATGCTGCAGTGGACAACAATTATGCTGCAGTGGACACAAATAATGCTGCAGTGGACACCAATTATGCTGCAGTGGACAGCAATAATGCTGCAGTGGACACAAATAATGCTGCAGTTGATAACAATAGTATGCTGCAGTGGACACAAATAATGCTGCAATGGACACCAATAATGCTGCAGTGTATAACTACAAGCTGCATTCGACAACAATAATGCTCTTTATAAGTGGGGGTAGGGGTGGGGGGGGGGCAGAAAGTTGCAATCATGTGATGGATTGGCAGTATCAATTAATTAGGTTCTTTATAATAGCAGACAGTAGGGGACATAAAATTCATTCTCATTTTCAAAAGAGTAGAACACAGATGGGATTTAGCCACTTTCTTCATAAAAGGCAGTGACTTTCATCAGAAACTTTCAAAGCTATTTTTTTTCACTGAGCACATTTTCAGGAGCAGAGAGTTCTTGATTGAATACTACAGGAGTGGCATAACTATGAGATAAACAAACAGCCTTATTATACTTTGTAATTTAGATGTACAGGATTGGTTATTAACCATAGCCTTGTCAAATAAAACGTTATATCTGGAAAACACACATATTACTCCAAATTTCTGGAATCTGATAAACTGGAAATCGTTAGCATGTTATTTCTGACAACCAACTTATGTCATAATCATTATGGGTGCTCCAATCAGTATTTTTTAAGTGTATCACATACGTCAGTTATCAACTTCAAAGTGTTAGCATTTATCTTTACACTTCATAAGCACTCCTTCTAAATCAACATATTTTCCTGGAAAATAGTGCAATAACTTGTTTATATCTACCAATCTGCAGAATCAATGTGTTTATTGATTAACCATGATTTATTACAGTAAGAACTACCAATGTTAATAATGGACAGATAATGTGCAGTCATAAAACAAACATTTATTCCCAGCAAAATAATCTACAAAACATAAAATCTACAGTTTGAAAATATTTCCAAAGGCAGTTCATTTATGCTATCTTTGTAATTCTGTAACTATTTTATGCTTATCAAAAAATTGGCACAAACCAAAATGCTTTTCAGCATAATTTATATATTTTTGCAATGAAGCAAATCAAAAATCTATCCATTTTTTATCCTAAGCATATTTTCCAAAAATGTATCCAAGTGAAACAACATGGCAAAAAACATCATAAAATTCTCTTTCTCTTATGTTTTGTCCCTTTTTGCATTCTAAATTGTTTTGTATGACCAAATCTCCCTTTTGCACACTAGAATTGTTATTTATGGCCAAAGCTTCATGTAGCATTCTAAGATTACTATTTGAGGCCAAAGCTCTCTTTCGCATCCTAAGATTGTTATTTGAGGCCAAAGCTCTCTTTAGCATACTGAGATTGTAACTTGAGGCCAAAGCTTTTTTAGCATCCTGAGATTGTTTCTTGAGGCCAAAGCTCTCTTTGGCATAGTGAGATTGTTACTTGAGGCCAAAGCTCTCTTTAGCATATTGAGATTGTTTTCTGAGGCCAAAGCTCTCTTTAGCATCACGAGATTGTTATTTAAGGCCAAAGCTCTCTTTGGCATACTGAGATTGTTTTCTGAGGCCAAAGCTCTCTTTAGCATACTGAGATTGTTTTTTTTGAGGTCAAAGCTCTCTTTAGCATCCTGAGATTGTTATTTGAGGCCAAAGCTCTCTTTAGCATCCTGAGATTGTTATTTGAGGCCAAAGCTCTCTTTAGCATACTGAGATTGTTTTTTGAGGTCAAAGCTCTCTTTAGCATCCTGAGATTGTTATTTGAGGCCAAAGCTCTCTTTAGCATACTGAGATTGTTTTTTGAGGTCAAAGCTCTCTTTAGCATCCTGAGATTGTTATTTGAGGCCAAAGCTCTCTTTACCATCCTGAGATTGTTTCTTGAGGCCAAAGCTCTCTTTAGCATACTGAGATTGTTTTCTGAGGTCAAAGCTCTCTTTACCATCCTGAGATTGTTATTTGAGGCCAAAGCTCTCTTTAGCATCCTGAGATTGTTATATGAGGCCAAAGCTCTCTTTAGCATCCTGAGATTGTTTTCTGTGGCCAAAGCTCTCTTTAGCATACTGAGATTGTTTTCTGAGGTCAAAGCTCTCTTTAGCATCCTGAGATTGTTATTTGAGGCCAAAGCTCTCTTTAGCATATTGAGATTGTTTTCTGAGGCCAAAGCTCTCTTTAGCATACTGAGATTGTTTTTTGAGGTCAATGCTCTCTTTGGCATTCTGAAATTGTTATTTATGGCCAATGCCAGCAAAAGTATACCTGAAATCTCACTATTTAGATCAATCCAACCAATCAGATTGGTTTTTTTTATCATCTTCTTGTTCTTCTGATATCGAGACTTTTTAAATATGTTTCCAGATTTGGAAGCACTTGTTTTCTAATCAGAAAGAAAAATAGATTTTGAAGCACTTGTTTTCTAATCAGGAAGAAAAATAAACTAGGCAGTGAAAACTATTTTGATTTTTAGCAAACTTATATCCTTGTTATTGCTACTGAAATTTTTCACCAAAAAGCATGTTTTTCCAGAAACATCTTTAAAAAAAATGGAAGGTAAAGTTTTCAATCCATCTTTCGAGTATAATAAACCAATTAGGATTGTCCATTGACAAAATATTCTAATGCATAGGAAAATTTTAAATAACTTGAAGGTATGTATAAAAAAGTAGGCTTTGTTTCCTGAATTGACAACAAATTGACATATATTTCTCGATGGGAAAGCCCTTTGTTTTCCAGTTGGTCATTATCCTCCACTGAATATATGGTACTATCTGTAAGCCTTACATTCCAATAATTGTTTGGAATCACTGTCTTCTCAAACCGTATGTTGATATATAAACAATAGATATCTCATTATCCAGACAAAACAATCTATTATAAAGACTGAAATCAAATTAAAGGATATTTGACAAATGCCAAATGTAAGACAATTCCCCAAAATAAAACCTCAGGAGACATTTTAATTTTGAGAAATAGGATGTTTTCGAATCACAAGTGGGCAATTATTTATATAAAGTAAGTTTGTCTGTGAGAGTTAATGAACATGAGACACTGGAAGGTTGCTTCCACACATTACATTTCAACAAATGATACAGTTGCCTCCAAGTTTTGGAATTAATAAATTCTGCCCAGCATTCTTGTAGTGTGAGCTAAGTGTCTTGGTTATATATGCTATGTGAGTATTGGCATTGTGAGGTATGTGTATCTTGGCATTGCTGGCTAAATGTATCCTGACATTGTGAGGTAAGTGTATCTTGGCATTGTGAGGTAAGTGTATATTGGCATTGCTGGCTAAATGTATCCAGACATTGTGAGGTAAGTGTATCTTGGCATTGTAAGGTAAGTGTATCTTGGCATTGCTGGCTAAGTGTATCATTACATTGTGAGCTAAATGTATCCTGACATTGTGAGGTAAGTGTATCTTGGCATTGTAAGGTAAGTGTATCTTGGCATTGATGGCTAAGTGTATCATTACATTGTGAGCTAAGTGTATCTTGGCATTGCTGGTTTCATGTATCCTGACACTGTGAGCTAAGTGTATCTTGGCATTGTGAGCTATGTGTATCTTGGCATTTTGATCTAAGTGTATCTTGGGATTTTGAGATATTATGTTGGTATGGTGAGCTTAAGTTTACCTTGGAAGTGTGAGCTAAGTGTATCTTGGCATTGCTGGCTAAGTGTATCCTCACAATGTGAGCTAAGTGTATCTTGGCATTGCTGGCTAAGTGTATCCTCACACTGTGAGGTAAGTGTATCTTGGCATTGCTGGCTTAATGTATCCTGACACTGTGAGCTTATTGTATCTTGGTATTATGAGCTATGTGTATCTTGGCATTATAAGCTAAATGTATCTTGGGATTGTGAGATATTATGTTGGCATTGAAGGCTTAGTGTATCTTGGTAGTGTGAGCTTAGTGCATCCTGAAATTGTGATCTAAGTGAATGTTGGCATTGTAAGCTCAGTGTATCCTGACACTGTGAGCTAAGTGTGTCTAGGGATTGTGAGCTATGTGTACCTTGGCATTGTAAGCTAAGTGTATCCTGACACTGTGAGCTAAGTATGTCTAGGAATTGTGAGCTATGTGTACCTTGGGATTGTGAGCTAAGTGTATCCTGACACTGTGAGCTAAGTGTGTCTAGGGACTGTGAGCTAAGTGTATATTGGGATTGTGAGATAGTATCTTGGCATTGTAAGCTATGTGTATCCTGACACTATGAGCTAAGTGTGTCTAGGGACTGTGAGCTAAGTGTATCTTGGGATTTTGAGCTAAGTGTATATTGGGATTGTGAGTTAGTATCTTGGCATTGTAAGCTATATGTATCCTGACATTGTGAGCTAAGTGTGTCTTAAGGCATTGCTGGCATTTTGGGTGAGTACCCAGGATTGCCAGTTATGTGTGGCTTTATAACACAAGCTTATGGTTTTGGAATGAGAGCTAAGAGGGTCATGAAAGTATGCGCAAAATGTGTCTTGCATGATAAACTATAGAAATTAGGTTACTTTCAACAATTCCATAAACATAAACAATTCCGTGAGCATTATAATATCAATTTACAATTATGAGATTTGTGAAGAGAATAACAATTATTGTGGTGTATCTTTGGCAGATGATAAGCATTCAGGACCTTTCATCCGCATTTCATATTCTTGTGATGTGAGTCTATTATGCACATTCACTGGGAAATAAGTGGTACAATATTGTTACAATAAAATGCAAAACATGCATTTATAAAGCACTAATGGTTGATAGAGCTTGTTTTATAATATGCCAAGGCATTGGAATGTACAGTATAGCTTAGAGTGCCATGTTTGTTGCTCCACTTTAAAATATTTTCCAGCAATAAAATCTGTACTTGTTTCTAAGTGCTTCTACATCACATGAACATATTTCTACCATTGCTTCTACTTCCTTTGTATACAGTCATTTGTTTCTAAGTGCTTCTACATCACCTTAACATATTTCCACCATTGCTTTTACTTCCTTTGTATACAGTCATTTGTTTCTAAGTGCCCCTATGTCACCTGAACATATCTCTACCATTGCTTCTACTTCCTTTGTATACAGTCATTTGTTTCTAAGTGCTTCTACATCACATGAACAAATTTCCACCATTGCTTCTACTTCCTTTGTATACAATCATTTGTTTCTAAGTGTTTCTACTTCACATGAACATATTCCTAATTGCTTCTACTTCCTTTGTATACAGTCATTTGTTTCTCTTCTACTTCCTTTGTATACAGTCATTTGTTTCTAAAAATTTCTACTTCACATGAACATATTCTACTATTGCTTCTACTTCCTTTGTATACAGTCATTTGTTTTGAAGTGTTTCTTCTTTACCCGAAAATATTCTACCATTGCATCTACTTACTTTGTATACAGTTATGTGTTTCTATAGTGTTTCTACTCCACCCCAGCATATTCTACCATTGCTTCTACTTCCTGTGTATACAGTCATTTGTTTCAAAGTGCTTCTACTTCACCTGAACATTTTCTCCATTGCTTCGTCTTCGATTGTATACAGTCATTTCTTTCTAAGTGCTACAACTACACCTGAACATATTTCCACCATTGCCTCTACTTCCTTTGTATACTGTCATTTGTTTCTAAGTGCTTCAACTTCACCTGAATATATTCCACCATTGCTTCTACTTCCTTTGTATACAGTCATTTGTTTCCAAATCAGGAGCTGCTAATTGTCAACAAGAAGCAGAATCAGGAGCTGCTTATTGTCAACAAGAAGCAGAATCAGGAGCTGCTAATTGTCAACAAGAAGCAGAATCAGGTGTTTATTGTCAACAAGAAGCAGAATCAGGAGCTGCTAATTGTCAACAAGAAGCAGAATCAGGAGCTGCTAATTGTCAACAAGAAGCAGAATCAGGAGGTGTTTATTGTCAACAAGAAGCAGAATCAGTAGGTGTTTATTGTCAACAAGAAGCAGAATCAGGTGCTGCTAATTGTCAACAAGAAGCAGAATCAGGAGCTGCTAATTGTCAACAAGAAGCAGAATCAGGAGCTGCTAATTGTCAACAAGAAGCAGAATCAGGAGCTGCTAATTGTCAACAAGAAGCAGAATCAGGAGCTGCTAATTGTCAACAAGATGCACCCAAGAGTTGCTAATTGTCAACTGAGGAATAGCTGCTATGATATTATCAAACTTTCTGAAAGTACATTCTAGACATAACAGTACTATTTAGCAGTACTATTCAGATATGAAAAAAGATATTGAGAAAAAGGCAGTTTTCCTCCCATGGAGCCATTTTAACACTAAAATTATAAAACACAAATGTACAGGTGACTGTCCCTCAGACTTACCTACAGATCTGTGAGGTACCATGAGTACGGTTGTTGACATAACATGCTTCTTGTTTACGACAATAGCTTCAAATAGAGGACCCATGAAAAGAAATGGATAAAAGTATTTTTCATCATGTTTTTAACATCCCCACAGACAGTTCAAAGTACATTACAGGTTAATGACAACTGTAAATGCTCTTGGGGTATTTTCAAGCATAAGGGTAATTGTAACAGAATATGAACTTGTTTGGCATTTTCAAACTGAGCTTTCTAGATTTGCATATCTTACTCTTACCACACATTGATTTGATGTGAAAAACAGACAACTGTTGGTTAAATTGTTATTTTTATTATCTTACTGTTTGCAGACATATCAATAATATGTGTGAAGACACATACACACATATGTGTATGATATAAAACAAAAAAAGTTATAATGTCTTATTCATTCATTTAACATAGTAAATGCTAATTCATTAGGGAAGGGTAATATAAGATTTTCTTGGCATATTAATTGTCTCAACATTGTCACTATCTTGGCATTGTTACGAGTCTGCTAATTGTTATCTGACTGTAATGACATTTGGAGCCAGTGTATAAGCCCACTGTATTGGCATTGAGAGCTCATTGTATTGGTATTAAAGGCGGGATCAATATATTTGCATTGACAGCCCAATATATTTACATTGTAAGCTCATTGTAAAGACATTGTGAACTCATATGTGCATTAAAAGACCATAGTATTGGCAGTCCGACCTCATTGCATTTGCTTTGTGAGCCCAATTCATTGGCATTGGGGGCTCAATGTTTTAGCATTGAAATTGCATTGGAGTGCGTTGTATTGCAGGAATTGAAAGCCCAATTTTTTGGCATTGTATGTTCATTGAATTAGAATAAATAAAGAGCCCAGGGTTTTGGCATTTTGAGCTAATTATATAAGTAATGAGAGCTTAATGTATTGGCACCACTGAGAGCCCAATGTCTTGAAATTGTGATCTCAGTGTCTTTGCATTGGGTGCCAATGTCTTGGCATTGTAAGCCCCATATCTTTGCACTGCAAGCTATGTGTCTTAGCAACTTGGCATTGGGAGCTAAGTATCTTGGCACTGTCAGCCCAATATCTTTGCACCTCGAGCTATGTGTCTTGGCAACTTGGCAATTGTAGCTAAGTATCTTGGCAGTGTAAGCCCAATATCGTTGCATCGCAAGCTATGTGTCTGTGCAACTTGGCATTTGGAAATAAGTATCTTGGCATTGTATGCCCAATATCTTTGCACTGCAAGCTATGTGTCTTAGCAACTTGGCATTGGGAGCTAAGTATCTTGGCACTGTCAGCCCAATATATTTGCATTGGAAGCTATGTGTCTTGGCAACTTGGCAATTGAAGCTAAGTATCATGGCATTGTAAGCCCAACTTCTTTGCATTGCAAGCTATGTGCATTAGTAACTTAGCATTTGGAGATAAATATCTTGGCATTGTATGCCCAATATCTTTGCACTGCAAGCTATGTGTCTTAGCAACTTGGCATTGGGAGCTAAGTATCTTGGCACTGTCAGCCCAATATATTTGCATTGGAAGCTATGTGTCTTGGCAACTTGGCAATTGAAGCTAAGTATCATGGCATTGTAAGCCCAACTTCTTTGCATTGCAAGCTATGTGCATTAGTAACTTAGCATTTGGAGATAAATATCTTGGCATTGTAAGCTAAATGTTTTGGCATTGTGAGCCTGTCATTTGTTTAAAGTCAGTGCTAGAAATTGTACTCCATCCTGACAACAACAGGTAAGAGTTGTACAAAAACTGATAAAGACATCTTCAGAAATGCTGGAATTTTAAAGAAACTATAGACATTAGGTGACTTTGATAAATATCACAAAAATCTGTAAAAAACTTAGCATTATTACATTATCTTACAATTACGAGAATTTGTTTACAGTTGAATTTAATTTGTTTAGAAGAAGTCTCTTATTCTGTAATAAAACCTGTAAGAAAGTGTTTGCCTAATACCTGAACAAAAATGTTGGCTGTTTCTTCTTTCTGCACTATTGGCACGTGTTATATGTTTTCTTAAAATTGCCCTCCGACAGACAAGCAACTAAATATATTCCAAAGTAATTATACGGCACTCAGCATGTCATCAAGAGAATATGTCTTTTAGTATTATCTAATTAATTATTCTCTAATAAGATTGTAAAAGTGTGCATGTTAAACCAACACCCCTACAAGTCATCACAACAGAGCAAGAACTCAGTAACTACATAAATAAATAGAAGCAGATATTTTTTTATGCATTAAGGTGAAGATATGCTACCTCACAAATTCATAGGTTTCTAAATATGTCTATATAATCATATTGGGGTAGTTTAGGTCTTTGCAAATGTAAAATCACATCTGGGTGATCTTCATGTTGTTGAAAGGAGTTTGGATGTCCTCATAGATTAGTGACTGAGTCTCCAATTTGAGGCCCTAATAGTTACTGTGTCCAGATTTATTTTACCTGTCAATGGACAAATGTAATCAATAGATTGCTTTCAAAATAGGTTTATCAACAAACAAATTACTTTGGGTGTGTCATAAAGTTTGCGGCTGTTATTATCAACTTGTGCATCAACTTCAGATACACAGTTGTCATTAGTAGGGCCTGGATTTTAATATAGATGTCAGTTGGTGAAAAGTTAATGTATCTACGGGATCGAATAAAGAAACATTTCGGAACTATTCGCAAAATTAAATTCAATTAAAGAATATAAATCTCTTAAATAGTTGGTGCTCTCAAGTTCTGATCATTTATAACAGAATGCTATAGTGTAAGGTTAAAACAGCTGCAGAATACTGTAGCCAAAATGAACATTTCTGGGGTTTTTTCAATTAGATAATATCATAGCAACTATTTCCAGCTTTGTGTCAGTAATATGTGACCTCCTGTACTGACACAAAAGTGGTCAAGTCCATATAAGTTCCAATCACATGTCCATAGAAACACAATAATTGGCAATAAAAACCTCTTAAATGCCTCTTCATGTCAAACAGTTAACAGTTCAGTTAATAACATAGCAGGAAAACATGGAAAGTTGTTATTCACACTGATTCCTATAGAAGTAGTTCTTATTAAAGTACATTATAGGTAAATACCAATTTAGAGTACAACTTATAATTATAGGCTACAATGATTTAGTTTACAGTACATTAAAGTCTATATGTCAGTTTGTAATTCATTATATGTGACCACGCCTGTAGGAAGGGGTGCAAAGTATTTTATAAGAAAATTGAGTTTAAAGGTTTGCTGGTGAATTTATACGCGATTCTTGTATTTTAAGTCAATTGCATTCAACTACAAACAAATTCAATAAATACCAATTAAGAAATTTGTTTTACAAGTGTTTCTAATTCCAGCAGAGTGCTGGTCAACAACTATTTGAGAACTCACAGTTACCTTAAAGGTCAACCATGAATTCTGACATATATAACGATTCTTTTCTCAAATGGTAAGACAGCTTAAAATGTTTGTTGCATGTTGCAGCACAGTTTCATGGATTTGACAAGTTTGTTTAAATATTTCTAAGAATGTTCCCTCATAATTGAGTATTCTTAGTAGGTTGTTCATTAATTTTATGTACAATCTACATGTTTCAGACTGATCAGGAATCAGTGTTTTGTAAAACTAGTTGTAAGCGATGATATTTTTATTCTAAATAATATTAAAACATGAAGAAATATTGCACAGATATTTTCTCAACAGGGTGTATCATTTGATTTTTAAATTAAATAATTTGGTAAAAGCTAGAGACATCAATTGTATAATTTAACTCATGTACAGCTGGGAGAGTACAATATCATGTACACATTTCCTCTTTTGGTGTTTTGGCCTAACAAAATACATTTGGTTTGGGTTACAGTACCCTATCTACGAAATTATTAAGCGTGAAGCCTACCATTTTAATAGTCAGTTGAAAAAAAAAAAAAATGAAATATATATCTTTTAAGTGTGTATTTTAATATGTAGTTTAAAATTTGTAAAGCTTTATAGAAATATTTCTTTAACACCATTTTCCGACGATGAGAATAACATTCTTTTAAGGCCTAATATAAATAAAAAAGGATATAAAAAGGAGCCTTATACTTATTATAACACCCTAAAACCTCGCCTTTGAATGTTTTAATAAAACATACCTTAATTTTTGCTACATACAATCTTTCATACAAACAGATACAAATATGTAAAAACATTTAAATATACATGCAAGTAAAGAAATTTAATGTATTATTTTAAAGTTTTATGCATTTTACCCATTTCATGTAGAGCAGGGTAAAAAATGTGCTACAATAATGTGCGTGTGTGGTTTGTTTTTAATGGTTCTTAATTCCCTTATTGGTTATCGTTAAACAATACTGCTGTTTATTTATTGTTTTCAAGCTATTAAACAATTGATCTTGATTGATTAAATTAATTATGCTGAAACTAATATTATTGATGAAAGTGATTTACATTTCGCAGGTGCAATAAAAAAAATCCTCAGTTGCAATGCAGTTATATAACAGATTAATCCTATGTTGTGGTTGTAACACATCTTAAACAGGCAACCACAACACACTTCTTGATAGCTTTGAAACTAACATCATCATGTAAAAAAGACATGATTGAAGATGCTAGAGTAGAGCAAACTCACTTACATTTTGTTATAACCTGAACTTAAATGCATATGTAGGTGAAATACTCCATTTCAAAATTGTAACCATGGAAAAAAGAACTCTTTGATAAAAGGTAAAAAGAGATATGAGTTTCTTAACACATATAGCTTCCTAAACATTCCCATAAAAGCATGCTATAATAATAATAATCTTAATACTGAGAACACTATAACATTGCAAAAAAACAACAATTACTCAAAATTATAAACCGTACAATTAATTATTTTTATTGCATGTATTTGTATGTACTATAAGTGAAAGTCTATGTGCGTGTTTATGATCATTTTGTTTTACCTGGACGCCAAAAATTGAGATGTTCTGATTTTCTTTTCACTGAAATGCTCCCTAGATAGTACTGATTCCGGTATATAAGTAGTTAAAAAAAAAATCACAGGCGTTGTATAGGTTGCAGTTTAGAGTACATTATTGGCTAATGTCAGTTTAGAGTATAACTAATATAGGCTACAGTCAGTCATTTAAGTGTAAAGTACATAAAAGACTAATGTCAGGTTAGAGTATATCATATACTAATATCAGTTTTGTATGGGAAATAAATACATTCCTCAACAGTAATTTTCCTGAAACTCAGTGGAATGGAATAACAATAAAACCATATGCTATCTGCAAAAATATTAAAAGAATTTCAAGCAAAATTAAGATATCTGAAGCATGCAACAAAATGTGTATATTTATGGCATTTTCAAATTAGCTAACTTGAATTTCATATCTTATTTATGTTGATTTGATGGAAAAAAGTGAGCTTCAGGTTACGTTATTTAGATTTATCCTCCTACTATCTTGTGGCACATGAACTGGGTATATCATATAATATAGACCGCTGATTGGGAATAGCAGAGTTGTGAACTTGGGGAAATACTGTCGACTGCTGCAAAGCCATCAGCTGCTGCCATATCTTATATTTATTTTATTCTATGATAAAAGTATAAGTGATAAATATTTATTTTTTAAATGTGAATCGTTTTTGTCTATTTTACAAAAACATTTGCCTGCCAATGGGCATGTTTACCGAAAGTTAACATCGGAAATATAAAACATTCAATACTGACACACACACACACACTTATTATATACCCCAAATAGTAATCATATGACCAACAATTTTTTTAATTGTATTAATTACAAATAAAGATTAGGACATTTCCTTGTTAGCTTTAATGGGGAACTTTTTCAAAGCTTATTTGAAAGAAAGGTGCAGATAACACTATATTTCTATCTTATGAGGAGATCACTGTAAAACCTTTAAGGACCCACCAGTCATTTAATGTTTGTGCGTTTTCAGCTATTGAAGCTGCACTCTCACGATTTGAACGTTTAGACAACATAGCCAATTTATGCTAAAATGCATGGAGACCAGTCATATAAGACTGCTGACAAAAAATGAGATCACAGATTTTTATATTTAAGTTCAAAAATTGATGTTTTATGCATTTTTCGTAAACCGTTAGTAACGCTTTAAGCCATAAAACATTAATTTTCTAACCGAAATATGAAAATCTGCGATCTGATCTTTTGTGGGCAGTCTTTTATCACTGGTTTGCAGATAACGAAGTATGCAAAAATTTGTTCATTCCAAGACAAAAAATAAAAAAAGTTGTAAAAACAGTAACAATCTTGTTATCAGTACCGGTAATTACTTTTTTTCATATATGCATTTTTTAGTAAGAAGTTAAAGGTTTATCACTCGAAATTTATGTTTGTTATTCATATGTATGATTTTAAATAATGAGTGTTACTTTAACCTAAGTGCCACATGTATTTTACGCAAGTTCAAAGTTAGAAGAGAACCATCCAATTTCTTTAAGGCTATGGCAATACTGAAACTTGTTGTCTTCACAAAACAGACTAGATTATATACATATTACACATACTAAACCATCTACAACAGTTCTTATCAAAAATATTTGCTTAATCAACAAAAGATTGGAAAATACAAACATTTCACAAAGAGGAAAACTGATTTATGATTCTCTCATCTGCTGGCAAAAAAACCTAAATGGTACAAAACCCCGGCACTTGAAAATCCATATATTAGATTAGTTTTTGTAATATCTAGTGCAATAATTAAGCCAGATGGGAATTCCAGCTACAACCCTTGTAATCCCATATAAAAATCGTATACCACATATGCAATTTACAGAAATTGGTAATACCATGATGTTTTTTTCAAGGACTTCATGTACATTAACGGTAAATCTCTGAAGTAGATCAATCTGACCTAGCTTTTAGGATAAGATCAGCTGTAATAAAAATGAACATTCAATTATTTCATTCTTTTTACAGATGTTTACCTCCTTAGACAGAGCTATGTCAGAGTGTGCTTTTAGTGTAGAAATAGAAGAAATTACAAGACCTGAACTAGTCAAGTTTTTGCAGGGTATGCTCATAATTTCATTTAAATGGTACCAAGGACTACATTGTATAGTGTAAAGAATGAGAGTTTACTCAAAAGTCTTAGATACTTTCATAAAATGCAGCACTCAAGCATGGTGCAAAACACAGATGCATGCATTGACTTCAGTCACTCAAGCATGGTGCAAAACACAGATGCATGCACATCTATATAACAAGGCTTGGTGATGAATGTTGGATGCTTCCATGACTTTAAGCACAGCTATATTACAAGGCTTGGTGATGAATGTTAGATGCTTCCATGACTTTAAGCACAGCTATATAACCAGGCTTGGTGATAACTGTTAGATGCTTCCATGACTTTAAGCACAGCTATATTACAAGGCTTGGTGATGAATGTTGGATGCTTCCATGACTTTTAATAAAGCACAGCTATATTACAAGGCTTGGTGATGAATGTTAGATGCTTCCATGACTTTAAGCACAGCTATATAACAAGGCTTGGTGATGAATATTGGATGCTTCCATGACTTAAAGCACAGCTATATTACAAGGCTTGGTGATGAATGTTAGATGCTTCCATGACTTTAAGCACAGCTATATAACCAGGCTTGGTGATAACTGTTAGATGCTTCCATGACTTTAAGCACAGCTATATTACAAGGCTTGGTGATGAATGTTAGATGCTTCCATGACTTTAAGCACAGCTATATAACAAGGCTTGGTGATGAATATTGGATGCTTCCATGACTTAAAGCACAGCTATATTACAAGGCTTGGTGATGAATGTTAGATGCTTCCATGACTTTAAGCACAGCTATATAACAAGGCTTGGTGATGAATGTTAGATGCTTCCATGACTTTAAGCACAGCTATATTACAAGGCTTGGTGATGAATGTTGGATACTTCCATGACTTAAAGCACAGCTATATTACAAGGCTTGGTGAGGAATGTTAGATGCTTCCATGACTTTAAGCACAGCTATATAACAAGGCTTGGTGATGAATGTTAGATGCTTCCATGACTTTAAGCACAGCTATATTACAAGGCTTGGTGATGAATGTTGGATACTTCCATGACTTAAAGCACAGCTATATTACAAGGCTTGGTGATGAATGTTGGATGCTTCCATGACTTAAAGCACAGCTATATTACAAGGCTTGGTGATGAATGTTAGATGCTTCCATGACTTTAAGCACAGCTATATAACAAGGCTTGGTGATGAATATTGGATGCTTCCATGACTTAAAGCACAGCTATATTACAAGGCTTGGTGATGAATGTTAGATGCTTCCGTGACTTTAAGCACAGCTATATTACAAGGCTTGGTGATGAATGTTAGATGCTTCCATGACTTAAAGCACAGATATATAACAAGGCTTGGTGATGAATGTTAGATGCTTCCGTGACTTTAAGCACAGCTATATTACAAGGCTTGGTGATGAATGTTAGATGCTTCCACAACTATAAGCACAGATATATAACAAGGCTTGGTGATGAATGTTAGATGCTTCCATGACTTTAAGCACAGCTATATAACAAGGCTTGGTGATGAATGTTAGATGCTTCCATGACTTTAAGCACAGCTATATAACAAGGCTTGGTGATGAATGTTAGATGCTTCCGTGACTTCAAGCACATCTATATAACAAGGCTTGGTGATGAATGTTAGATGCTTCCGTGACTTCAAGCACATCTATATAACAAGGCTTGGTGATGAATGTTAGATGCTTCCATGACTTTAAGCACAGCTATATAACAAGGCTTGGTGATGAATATTGGAGGCTTCCATGACTTTAAGCACAGCTATATTACAAGGCTTGGTGATGAATGTTAGATGCTTCCATGACTTTAAGCACAGCTATATTACAAGGCTTTGTGATGAATGTTAGATGCTTCCGTGACTTTAAGCACAGATATATAACAAGGCTTGGTGATGAATGTTAGATGCTTCCATGACTTTAAGCACAGCTATATAACAAGGCTTGGTGATGAATATTGGATGCTTCCATGACTTTAAGCACAGCTATATTACAAGGCTTGGTGATGAATGTTAGATGCTTCCATGACTTTAAGCACAGCTATATTACAAGGCTTGGTGATGAATGTTAGATGCTTCCGTGACTTTAAGCACAGCTATATTACAAGGCTTGGTGATGAATGTTAGATGCTTCCACAACTATAAGCACAGATATATAACAAGGCTTGGTGGTGAATGTTAGATGCTTCCGTGACTTTAAGCACAGCTATATAACAGGGCTTGGTGATGAATGTTAGATGCTTCCATGACTTTAAGCACAGATATATAACAAGGCTTGGTGATGAATGTTAGATGCTTCCATGACTATAAGCACAGATATATAACAAGGCTTGGTGATGAATGTTAGATGCTTCCACAACTATAAGCACAGATATATAACAAGGCTTGGTGATGACTATTGGATGCTTCCATGACTTAAAGCACAGCTATATTACAAGGCTTGGTGATGAATGTTAGATGCTTCCATGACTTTAAGCACAGATATATAACAAGGCTTGGTGATGAATGTTAGATGCTTCCACAACTATAAGCACATCTATATAACAAGGCTTGGTGATGACTGTTAGATGCTTCCATGACTTTAAGCACAGATATATAACAAGGCTTGGTGATGAATGTTAGATGCTTCCATGACTTTAAGCACAGCTATATAACAAGGCTTGGTGATGAATGTTAGATGCTTCCATGACTTAAAGCACAGCTATATAACAAGGCTTGGTGATGAATGTTAGATGCTTCCACAACTATAAGCACAGATATATAACAAGGCTTGGTGATGAATGTTAGATGCTTCCATGACTTTAAGCACAGCTATATAACAAGGCTTGGTGATGAATGTTAGATGCTTCCATGACTTTAAGCACAGCTATATAACAAGGCTTGGTGATGAATGTTAGATGCTTCCATGACTTTAAGCACAGCTATATAACAAGGCTTGGTGATGAATGTTAGATGCTTCCATGACTTTAAGCACAGCTATATAACAAGGCTTGGTTATGAATGTTAGATGCTTCCATGACTTTAAGCACAGCTATATAACAAGGCTTGGTGATGAATGTTAGATGCTTCCATGACTTTAAGCACAGATATATAACAAGGCTTGGTGATGAATGTTAGATGATTCCACAACTATAAGCACAGATATATAACAAGGCTTGGTGATGAATGTTAGATGCTTCCATGACTTTAAGCACAGCTATATAACAAGGCTTGGTGATGAATGTTAGATGCTTCCATGACTTTAAGCACAGCTATATAACAAGGCTTGGTGATGAATGTTAGATGCTTCCATGACTTTAAGCACAGCTATATAACAAGGCTTGGTGATGAATGTTAGATGCTTCCATGACTTAAAGCACAGCTATATTACAAGGCTTGGTGATGAATGTTAGATGCTTCCATGACTTTAAGCACATCTATATAACAAGGCTTGGTGATGAATGTTAGATGCTTCCATGACTTAAAGCACAGATATATAACAAGGCTTGGTGATGAATGTTAGATGCTTCCATGACTTTAAGCACAGCTATATTACAAGGCTTGGTGATGAATATTAGATGCTTCCATGACTTAAAGCACAGATATATAACAAGGCTTGGTGATGAATGTTAGATGCTTCCACAACTATAAGCACATCTATATAACAAGGCTTGGTGATGACTGTTAGATGCTTCTGTGACTTCAAGCACATCTATATAACAAGGCTTGGTGAGGAATGTTAGATGCTTCCGTGACTTTAAGCACAGCTATATAACAAGGCTTGGTGATGAATATTAGATGCTTCAATAACTTTAAGCACAGCTTTATAACAATGTTTGGTGATGACTGTTAGATGCTTCCATGACTTCAAGCACATCTATATAACAAGGCTTGGTGATGATTGTTGGATGCTTCCACAACTATAAGCACATCTATATAACAAGGCTTGGTGATGAATATTAGATGCTTCAATAACTTTAAGCACAGCTATATAACAATGTTTGGTGATGACTGTTAGATGCTTCCGTGACTTCAAGCACATCTATATAACAAGGCTTGGTGATGAATGTTGGATGCTTCCATTTAAGCACTGTGAGTTATATGACAAGGCTTTGTGATGATTGTAAGCTGCTTCCAAAATACAGCTTTATATCATTACAAAAAAGACAACAATTATTATCATTTAGCTCTGAAGAAAGACAGTTTAAATCTCAATAAATTAAATGTCAATTTAAAACAAAACCTCTAAATTGAAACCACTTGTGAAGGATCGAACATAATTCTTGGCTGTGTTTCAATGTTAACTTTGTCCTAGTCTTTTCACCATTATAAATGTTGCTGTAACTGGCTATGCTTTTGCAGAATATTAAGAAACATATGGATTCTGCAAATACCTCTTTCTAAAATTTAGACAATGTAATAAGCATTTCCATGATTCTGCTCATACTTAAAGCCTGATATAAAATCAAGTGAGGAGATTAAATTCTTATATAATAAATTCAGGAAAGTTAATGCCATTAAATATAAATTCAGGATACTAAAATAACTGTCAGGAAACCCCTTGAAAGCATAAATTTAACAATAAAAATCTCCTCATTTTATCCCTACATCATTTAAGGATACTTTCTGTCATTTGTAATTATAATGGATATATTAAATATTTCAATAACTTAAAAAAACACAATTTATATAATGATACAATCGATTATGATAACAGCCCTCCTACCTTGCAGCAGATTTATAAGAAACCACCCAGAAAATGTAGCTCTTAAAGACAATAAAAGTCTTCCTGTATCATCTCATTACATATTGGCATTATAAGAACAGACCAACAGTTTCCTTTAAACAGCCGGCCCATTAGAATTATTTTTGAAATCCTCAAATCAATGAAATTCATCTCTGGGTCTTTCATTCTGATCATTATTTTTATTCAGAAATGAATTGGTAGTTTATTCCATAAATAGGTGATTAAATTAACATCACCAACAACTGTAAGCTTAATTTGCATAATACATAATTCTTTTGTGTGATTTTTTTACTATCAGAATTGAAATATTAGAATCATGTTTATACATACCTTACAATGAAGAAAATAAAAGCAGTGAAATTGGACGAATGGATGTATGAATGTATTGCAAGGAGACACCAACCTTGATGCAATGATGTATAACTACAATACAAATATCTCAAGCACATTGAATATCAGAGTCCAGAAGTCATGCAGTCTGCTTATGGTAACAATGGTTATAAGACAAATTCAATATCCATGATTACATGTGTGGAATTTCACTCAGTATGATCCTTGACTTAGTTAACAAATGACTGAGATGTTTCTCCTCAAGTATTGCACCTCCACACATGAAACCAACAGAGGTGCTTCCAATGAAGTGCAGTTGTCCACCTTGTGTCCTTCATTTCACAGTTCACTCTGTCAAATAACAGTTATGGCCTTTGACAGTTAATATCTCTCAAAAAACTGTTTTGTAAGGATGTTAGATCCATCCATTCGATGTGATTTTGCCTAGCAGGGGTTGAGAAAGTTTCCCAGTGTAAGGGTAATTCCTTTCCAACCTAGGCAAACAATCACAGTTATACTGTCATCATAATTATGGTTCTTGAAATAACAATGTTTGTGTACCTTATCAACGAACTCAGGGGAAGACCCAGGATTGAGGTTACAGAAGATGAGGTGAACTTTGAGGGCAGGATGCATGGCCTCTCCCACAAAAATAAAATATTGTTTTAGGGTGGTAAAGGGTTTTCTGATTTGTTTATAAATATGTTGCTTTCAGTGCAACATCATATTTAATTTCACTCATGATCATAAGAAATATTATCTATAACTTGAGTTAAATATGATACAGTCGAAACTCGTTATGTCGACTTTTTTGGGACCTACTGAAAAAAGTTGAGATAACAAAAAGTCGACTCATCCGAATTACAAAAAATATCACCAATCCCAACACGTTTGAGTTGGATTGTCCGATGTTTACATCCACAATTGAATGGTCTTGTTACATATTTTCATCGTGAAAACAGCAAACTTATTATTGAAAAATAAAGTGAAACGAAAGAAGAATTATTTGTGTCAATTTTTTTTTTTTTACGTTTATGGATCACACAAAAAAGATATAAAACCACAATTGCATAAATTTGTACATTGTAAGAAAACGGTATAGCACATACGACAACAGCTTTTATAAAATAGCACATTCGTGTTTCGTTTATACACAGCAATATAGCACAATCTCAAAAAAAACCAAAAAGAACTTGAGCAATAAATGTCTCTTTAATTAATTACATAAACAAACAACTTTAATTTTTTGCACTTACCAATTACATTTTTGTATCCCCCAATTATGACAGTTTTTTATATCGACACGCACGATATTTTGTGACATGCCGCAAACCGTCATGAATATTTTCAAACCTACATCTCATCTACTGTTTGACATAAAGAACATAGGAAATGTGTGAAATTTGACCACTGGGCTGAAAAACGAGGTCGACATAGTGAAAAAGTCGAGATAAAAAAATCGACACAAACAGATTTATTTTATATAGAATAAGAAGGAAAAAATTCGGGACCGGAAAAAAGTCGACATAACCGGAAAGTCGACTTATCCGACGTCGACATAGCGAGGCTTGACTGTATTTATATACACTGAAATCTGAAATAAAAAAAATATATATATGGTTCTGAATGTCCTATCCTTTTCTGAACCCAGTTGTTTACGTTCTTAACAGAGTCCTGCGGATTGGGAATGGTTCAAAGAGGTAAGCTAAGCGTTGCTGAGAGTTAGGTGCATCCTGTAACATATTCCAGAAACTCATTTGATTTTTTCAAATTGGATCACAATTGTGACTATTTCTAGAGCGATTCTACTGTATCGAATCAAAGTTTGTTGTAATGTCCCTTGTTGTCTGAAAGGTGTCTGGATGATGTCCTGTGGAACAGGGATGATCTGGAGAAATATTTCATTGCCATTTCTTTCCTATACAAGTCCAGATCTTCCATCAGCGCCAGTTCACTGTCCTGTCACTGTCTGAGCTCTGTTAGATCGCGTTCCAAAGAATTGGGACACTCTCAGGACAGATTGATCATTATTTTACAATGCAAAAGATACAAATCAGATCAGAACTAGAAATGTGTCCATAGGACACGGATGCCCCCACTTCGATTTTTTGTCACAGAAAATAAGCCATAATGATTATTCAGGATAATCTGCACATATAGGATAAGTTGAGTTGAGTTGGGTTTTACGGCATTGCAAGACTGTATAGGTTATATGGCGCCATTCAGGCAGGAAAAAACTTGTTGGATCCACATTGGACACATACTTTTCAAGAATTAGATTGGAAACATATATTTTTGAAGTATTTTTGGCAAAAAAGGGCCGTAACTCCTAAATGACTAAAGCGATTTCCATGACTATCGAACTTGATCAAGATATTATGGTCACAAACATGTGTTTAAAGTTTGGTGAGGATTGGACAAACAGTTTTCAAGAATTAGATTGGAAACATATATTTTTGAAGTATTTTTGGCAAAAAAGGGCCGTAACTCCTAAATGACTAAAGCGATTTCCATGACTATCGAACTTGATCAAGATATTATGGTCACAAACATGTGTTTAAAGTTTGGTGAGGATTGGACAAACGGTTTTCAAGAATTAGATCGGAAACAATCTTCGGGACGTACGTACGTACAGACAGACAGACGTACGTACGGACAAGGGCAACCCTATATGCCGCCACTTTGTGGGGGCATAATAAGATTGAGGAATATCAGGATAAATTCAGCTGAATCGGGACACTTCCTAAACACATCTTATTATTTTCATGATTAAATTAATGTTTTTACATGCTCAACACTTGGGATGACAAACTGAGAAATCTTCACACACTTTCCGATCCATTTGGCATTACATGACTATGCTCAAAAATTGTAGCCGGTTGAAAGCCTGTCGACGATTTCAGCGCTTTGATTCTAATTATATGTGTAAAATATGCATTTAGTTATGGTTAAAGGTTGTAATTTACTTACACAAGTAATGGTTTTAATGCAACTGTATTGCAATTACTAGCGATCTGGATGAGAAATTGTCAAGTAAAACCCCATATAGGCTATTTCAAACATAGGAAATATACTAATGAACAAGAGAGCCATGATGGCCCTAAATCGCTCACCTGAGTAAAAGTGTTAAACATTTTTGATCAATATAGCTTGATATTTGTTCTCAAAGCTGCATGTACATATGATCCATTTCAAAACTGTTGCTTCAAAAATAAGAAAGTAAGTCAAAAGGTCACCTGGCAATGTCAATTTTGATATATGTTTTCAAGCTGTTCACATGCTCAAAATTTCAAAAATAAAGAAGGTCAAAAAGGTACAGTAAAGGTCATCTAAGCACAGCATTAATATTTGTTTTCGAAACTGAACACATGGTCAAAATGTTATTGCTGCACCTTAAAAAAGGGAGAGTACCGGATAGGTAAAAAAGTCACAGTCAAGGTCATCTGAGGACAAAATTGATATTTGTTTTCAAAACTCTACACATGGTCCAAATTTCATTGCTGTAGCTTCAAAAATAAGAAAGTAGGCTAACAGGTAGTTCCAAAAATAAGACATTAGGTCAAAAAGGACATGACCAAATGTGACCCAAGGGGCGTAATTTGCACAATCTTGGTAGAGGACCACTACATGATGCTCGTAACAAATTATTAAAGGTCTCGGCCGAGCGGTGTCTGACAAAAAGATTTTCAATAAGTCCACAGGAAACCTCATGGCATAGCGAGTTTTGACCCCAGAGGCATAATTTGATTTTCATAAGCAAAAGTGTAAGACACACGAATGTCGGACAGCGCACCATCCAATAAAATATATACCAGCTATAAACTATGAGGATTTGATAAAACTACACAACAGTCTAAAGTAACAGTGTCTCAATTTCCATCCTACATATCATCAGTGTGTGTACACCACCTGATGAATTATATCATATATGCTACGTCAGAAGGCAACATTTTGCCTAAAAAGAGGACTTAAATCAAAGATAACTTTTCTTTTACTACACCATTTTAAATGCAACAAAGGGCGGTCTATGCGGCTAAAAGAGCAGCATCCTTCCTTTTATTACCAGAGTTTGATAAGGTGATTAGTTTCATCAAACACAATCAAACTCTGGTGAAAGACCAAAGGCGGGGTTCTGTAAGCGGCATAGAATGCGCTAGCTTTCATTTAAAATGGTGAAGATATAGGAAAGTTATCTTTGTTTAAAGTCTTCCTTCGAAGCAAAATACTGCAAGCTGTCATAGCATATATGTCATAATTAATCCCATGAAACGCACACACTGTAAAATGGCTTCCACCTATTACACTCAGTTAAAGTCTTGTTTATATTAGGTGTATTCACAAATCACATAAAAGATAATATTGTAAATTATAATAGTCTACATGTAGTTCAATGGAAAAGTCTGATTATTAAATTTATCATTGGGGTCTTCCCGCCCCCCCCCCCCCCCCTCACCCTGCCAGGAGTTATGGCATGTACGGCTGAAATTCTTGTTTATTCCCACTGTAAAATATGTGGTGTTGATTGTTGATTAATACCCAATATAACATTGTCAAGAAAATGGTTTGTTTGCTGGATATTTTCAACAGCAGCCTTATTAGAAATGTCACCTTCAATAGCAGCCTTTTTTGAACTGTCATCTTCATGATCAGCCTGCCACAATCAGCACATGCTATATCTGATTTCATAATTCCATTCTTACATGCCAACGAATGATGATAATGGTGGAACACGACCATTATTGGGTATAATGTAATGTGATAAACCATTAAATGATATGAATACAGGGACCAGTCAGTACAGGAACATTAGAGGAATTAAAGCCTACAGCGGCCTTATCACAGTTTCCTGATTTGTTTATGAACCTTGTCTTGCAGTATTAAGATTAAGAAATCTAAAGATATGGATATATAACTGAGTCTGTTGTTATACTTAGGTAAGTTAAATTGTAAAAAAATATTTAAAAAAATGTTTTTTATATAATTTTCTTATAGACTCATAGACTTAAGCATAATCTCAGCTAAATTCAGTTCATGACCAATATTAAATTACAAGTATATTTTTTGTAATTTATAAACAGTATTTCAGTATAAATATATTATTTATTATCATTATTTTATTGTTGTTTTATAAATTGCTATTATTATTTTTATTTTTTTATAACACTCACAAAATAACTTATATTGCCAAATTGCAAATGTGATTGTCATAAAATTAGCATCACAAATACCTACGTTACAGGCTGTTTTCATATAAGTTGATTCAAATAAGCGGATACAAAAAAGAATCTCTAAAAAGAGTTACTTCATGTTTAACAGAACATGGAAGACCATCTAATATATATATATATATGAAAAACGATAGAAACAAGTACAGTAGTTGAAAGTAAAGACATAAACCCTGTTTAATGGCACAGGGTCAACACCAAAGACATAGAACACAAAAACAAGCAATCACAAACCAGAAACTTAATAATTTAACAGCACAAAACTCCACAAACAACACAGTACACAATTATGTAATATATAACAAAAACTAGGGGTGTTTATAAAAGAATGTTAGGTACCACCTTTGAACGGTCAGTAAAATGTAAAGTTACTTGGGGTAATGCCAAGAAGTGGCTCAAACTGCCAATGTTCCTGGAAGCAATGCTAATGCCCCCATAATTCCATCACTGCACTGTCCATATATGGATTGGCAAGCACCAATTATCTGTGCTAGGAAAAAAAGCTCCATTATCAAAGCATATAAATGTCTACAAAATTCATCAAAGTCTTACGCAATGTGCCAGTAAAAACAATCTATCTGTCTGAAAAAGTTAATAGCTTACATAATTCTGCTCTATAAAGACAATATTTGCTAATATATCAATGTATGTAAATATATTTTGGGGTATGAACTTCCCAACATCAGAGTAAAATTAACATCACAAAAATATAAAACAATGGTTTGTTTGCAAATAAGCAGACAGGAAACAACACTAAAGATAAATCAGATATTGAGAAAAAAGAAAAGGGAATTTCGAGCTTATTTGCCATTGAGAGCTGAGAGTCACAGAGAAAAATGCAGAAAAAATTCTACAAAGTGATACAAGATATAACATGAGTATATCATATTTTTGAAGGATAAGTCACACTCAGCAGCATTTGTATATGCTGTTCTATAATGCATTAGATCCTTTAAACAAAATAATTCAGTAAACAAAAATACACTTTTTCTGTTCAATTATTTTACTAATTAAAATGTAGAGGGCTATTGAATTTAACTAATTACCATTGTTAGATTAACTGCTATAGCACAGTCTGCATGACTTCCCGACTCTGTTATCCAATTAAAATATATTGTATGGATACATTACAAGCCGATCCAGGGGGAGCTCTTCCAAGTTTACTTTTTTATTTAATATAAGAAAAAAAGTTACAAATAAGACGCCCGAAATGCACCTTTTCGGACCGGATATTGATAAAATTATCTTCTTGGAGCACTCCGAACACCCCTGCAAACAATTTAAACCAAATAAATTTCAGTACTGAGGGAGGGTCAAAAGGTTATGCCCCTTAGTTAAGCCCCCTCTAACGTCAAACCCTGGACCCGCCCCTGTACATTCATCACTTGTAGGTATGCATCACTTGCAGAATTGGTGTTTGATTTCAATACATCATTACATCTTGAATAATAATTAAAAGAATGGCATGTGTATAGTTGCTCTTGAATAATTGAAGCCTAGCAGTGTAATGGATTCTGCAAAATAAACAACCACAAGAGGAACAAAGAACATTCAATATGGACAGCGATTACTCCATCTCAATTCTATTTTCAATTCAATGCTGATAAATTATCATTTTCTGTTCCATGTACAACACAACAAAATATTTCTTGTCTTTTTATTCCTTCCAAAATTACAGTGTTCAGAACAAATTTAAATAAAATTTGGGTTGAATTAAAAGAATAATTCTGGCGATGGCATCTCAGACTAACAATCCCACGTGTAAAGCATTTATTCATTAGACACAGATTCCCTTGAACCTCCCCCATTTCTGATAACAGTCAGCAGGGATGACACAGTTAAAGCACATCCTACATTATTTCCATAATTCAGCTTTGATCTAAATCCTGTATACTTTGATTATCAGATCTAGTTAAATCATGTACTAAGAAGAATTAAAGTGTTCATGCATTCTTCCAATTCAATTTAAGTAATGTCAATGATTTCCTAGCGAATTTGGGACCACACATGTTAATACATAAGAGTTGAAAATGATTTGGGCTTAAAACATTGTTCCCAGTCAAGCTGTTTGTGAAGAAAAAACGGACCAAAAAAAATTGTTTTCATAATAGGAACCAACCTGATCAATGTATTTTTCTGACTCTGTTTTTATAGCATTAATCATTGTTTATTATTTTGGAATTCCCACTTTGATAGCAGAAAGCAAGGATAAAAGCATCATGCACTGGGAGAGAAATCTACAGGTTATTTTCATATCAGTGAATTCCTTCTGGAATATCTATATCAGATCTGGCACCTGATCTTGCTTCTTCCTAATATCATCATAGCATCTAAGACACCATGACACTATTTCTTTACTTTTGATACTGTATAGTGCACCTTATTCTTGATCATTTTTTGTATCAGCACTGTGGCGTGGTTACAATTAACTCAGCAGGTGTATTAGACTGTTTTGATACGGGAGTTAATGACAGTCAAACAAGGAGATATTCTCAAATATGGTACTGATCACCAGAAAATGAATAACAATTTACATCAGAGCATTGCATAAGACTTGATGGTTCATACATGTTTATTTACCACCCAGGTAGTACGTGCGTGATTTTATTTTTCTGCCAATGATTAGCACATTACATACCTGCCACAATCCCAACAATTAGCGGCCACAATCCAAGAATCTTTTTTTAACTTTCGCACATCTCTGTACATGCATTATCATCAAATGATGTCATAAAAAGGATTGTTAGCAGCTTCAATAGAAAGGCATGAGAAATTGCTCAAATGGACATAGCAACTGCTTTGTATTGTGAATAAACATAAAACACATTTTCCAGTTAAGGTTACATTTATGGAGGATTATTTGCAGCCAGCATGAGAAAATCACTAAAATGGACAGTATATTAAAGGCATTTACTGCTTTGTGCCGTGAGTATTAAAACACCCTAACATATTTTTTTAGTCTTCTTTAGCAGGCACTTTCAGGCATTAACTAAAGGTTGTGGTAAAGACTAGCTTTACTTAAGTTTACAAACAGTTAAATTACACTTCACTCACGGTGAACATTTGGTCAGCGAACAACGGGACTCAAGTCACTGTTTTTGTATTTTACTTACTATTGTAATTTACCAGAGTTAAGAAAATATTATGCAAATAGATATAATTGAAAAAAATGCAAATTATCCGCATGATGGAATTACAGCCGCTATTTTTGTACGCATGTTATTTAAATAACTTTTAAATAATGCTTTAGCAACTTTCTTTAGCTATATATTAAGTCTTATGAAAGGAGTTACCACAAGTATATATCTTGAAACATGTGACTTGGCATGAATATATATAGAAATTTTACATGTACAAAAATGACTTTTATTATTACTAAGGTTTTTTTTGTGTCTCAGGAAATTCTCCATTTGCAATTGGTTTAGTCAAAAACTAATTTGGAGAGAAAAAAAAACAATATAAAAAAATAAATTAAGTTCAACAATAACATAGAGAGAAGAAATATACAATTAATGATCAGTTTAGGTTCAATACAAGCTTTATTTAAAACAAAAGCCTAATCTTAAAACCTGGAGTCCCAAACTTATATATATACTTATACTTATGATATTTGTGGACTGAAAATGAAGCATTATACTAATTATATAAAGCAAAGTGAAATAGTCCCAAAACAGTTAAAGAAACAAAAGTAAATATAATGAAAATAACAAGAAGAAAGATAACTTAACAACAAAGTAAATTTGAATAATAAACTGCATTTATTTACAATAAGAGAACATAACACAACAAAACAACCTTCAAAAGCTCCAAATGGTTCAAGTACAAAAGGGCTTAATGAACTCCTATAGAGTGTGAAACACAGTTTATATAAATAAATAGTATGTTTAAAAGGCATGGATATATGTAACAATTACTATGGTTTTATGAGGTACAAATAAATGGGAGATACTTCAATGCAGTGATCAGCATACAAAATTTAATGTTTGTGTGGGATAGAAATACATATAACCTGGACTTCAGTGTTTTGAAGTTGGTATGTGACCATAACATTATTGCAGTACAGTTTTACTTATGTTAGTTCAATGAAATTCGTATATTCCTGGTTGTAGTATGTACTATGTTATGATTCAAGTATGTTAGTATGTAAATTATTTGAAGTGACACTCTTATTCAAAATCAATACATACACATGTATGACAAAGTAAAATTAAAAAAGTAAATATCAATTACTGATTGACAAGATTGTAATTATGTTTTTAATAGCTGAAAACGCAAAAATATTAAATTATTGGTAAATGCTAAAAGATTTACTGCGATATACCTTCTGTGAAATACCGTGTTTTCCGCATCTTTCTTTCAAATAAAACTCGGTATCCTAAATAAAAACCATTGTTTTTGACATTTATTCATCTGTTTTGGTATATTATAATAAAACAATTATATTAATCATGGTCAATCTTATTTGGGAAGAGTGCATCTTTAACCTTTCCAAGATAAACGGTAACACTAATAAGACAACCAGCTTTTAATTGGTTTTGATTTGCTCATCTCCAAATTAGTTCTAATAGAGCTTTTCAGCTGTCCATACAACATTCATTGATAACAACATTAACAACTCATTTAAACATTTTTTTAAATTGGGGCCTTGGTGAAATTTTTATTTTTATTTTTCTTAGAAGACGGTTTCATCACTGTTGAATATGTGTTCATGCTCTTCCTTATTGAGTAAGGGACCATGTACATGTGTTTCTATGAATAAACGCCATTCCCAGACTGATACACGCAAATACTGACCCTAGTCCAATATTTTTATTTGAGTCAATAAAATGTAAGAGGGGGGGGGGGGGGGGGGGGGGGGGTCCAGGGTGTTGCCCTTTGTAGCCACAGTTTCTGTCCACTGCTGTTACCAAGGTGCAGTGTCCTGAGTAACATAAACAAATAATCTGTTTGTATTCTTTACCCATCCTGAATAATGAAGCATGAATAATAATAATAATAATAATAATAATAATAGCAGATGAACATGTATCAGTCCTTTTTATCCAGCTTATGCAGTGACTCCTGCCATATTCCTGTTGTATTTATGCTGTCATAATCTTCTCAGAAACTATAATGCTGCAATATGCCTCTCAGATACCAGAATCTTATTCAGACAGCCTGTAATTGTTACACTCTGAATAAAATAGTCTATGGCTTAATTGTAACTATGATCAGACCATTCTTATGAGAGTCTTCAGTACTAAGTGTTGTCAAGTACATAACCAGAAATAATTTAATCAAAACAAGCTTTATTAATGAGCATGTAAAAAAAGGAAATGTTCATGAATAGCCTTTTTAGTACTGATTGTTCTTGAAATGCACTGGTTGTTTATGAATTGTATTGTTTCTTTCATAAGCTGTACAGTTTGTTAGTGCAATATGCACTGGTTGTTCATGAACTGTACGGTTTTTTTTTTCAAGAACTGTACAGTTTGTTTGTGCAATGCACTGATTGTTCATGAACTGTACAGGTTGTTCATGAACTGTACTGGCTTTTTGAGCAATGTACTGATTGTTCATGAGGTGTACTAGTTATTTGTCAACTGTACTGGTATATTGTGCAATGTACTGGTTGTTTGTAAAATGCACTGATTGTTCATGAACTGTACAGGTTGTTCATGAACTGTACTGTTTTTAGCAATATGCACCAGTTGTTCATGAGCTGCACTGGTTTTTCATGAACTGTACAGTTTGTTTGTGCAATGTGATGATTGTTCACCTGAACTGTACAGTTGTTCTAGAACTGTACTGGTTGTCAACTGTACTGGTTGTTTGACAATGTACTGGTTGTTCATTACATGTACTGTTTGGTTGTACTCGTCCCATTCCCAGACATTGTCAAGGCTGGAAAGAATTAATTTTCATGCAACTAATGTCATGAGGTTACGACCAGGAGCAGTACTCTTATGTATTAGGAAATAACAATGACATTACAGACAGTTAAATGAAATATTCTTAGATTTATTTACTCTTCAGACAGCTTTAAAAAGAAAAGAAAAAAAATGCAGAAAAACTTTACCAGTTTTCAGACAATCGAATTGAACAAAAAGAAGACAGGAACAGTTTTAGACCTTATCTTTGATTACACAACAATGGGAGACTTGTTAATGGTTGAAACACCATGGAGATCAACGTACTACTAGACAATATATTACCTTCACCTTAAAGGACTACAGTGTACCCACATTGTAAAGCAAATATAAAACTAGTATGAGGTCCCTGGGTCAAAGCGTTCTCAAGTTATTGATCGGAAACCGTTTTTCATGTTAAGGTCACACTGACCTTGACCTTTGACCCACTGACCTCAAAATCAATAGGGTTCATCTGCTGGTCATGACCAATACACCTACCAAGTATGAGGTTCCTGGGTCAAAGCGTTCTCAAGTTATTGATCGGAAACCGTTTTTCATGTAAAGGTCACACTGACCTTGACCTTTGACCCACTGACCTCAAAATCAATAGGGTTCATCTGCTGGTGATGACCAATACACATACCAAGTATGAGGTCCCTCGGTCAAAGCGTTCTCAAGTTATTGATCGGAAACCATTTGGTATTCCGACCGACCGACCGACAGACAGACAGACCGACCGACCGACCGACCGACCGACCGACCGACATGTGCAAAACAATATACCCCACTTTTTTCAAAAGGGGGCATAATTAAAACCTGGGCTCTTATTCTTATGTTCCATTGATGTCTTAAATAATTTAACAGTGTTTAGAGACATGATAAAATCAATTTCCCCAAAGGATTATATGAGCATTTAGACAGGAATAGCTTTGACAGATTCACACAATTTGAAATAAATAATGCAACTAAAATGGCATTGAAGAGTGAAGGTTTATTTCTTCCTGAAAGGCAACTTCTACTACAATTATAATTCTAAGAAGCCAATAGACTTTACCAGTCTGGGTAACTTACCATGCAATGTTAAATTTCAGAATACTCTACCAACCACATGTTTTTTGCATATTTTGCTTATTGCTGAGATTTCCTTTCCGATTTTTCCTTACTGCGGATGTTACCTTTTTAATCTATTTAAAGCATATCACACACCATGTTCATTTTTATAATTTTTCCTTTGGCCCCCTGCGTCAAGTCAAGGCTATACCAGGCATTGGGAAGTAATTCATGGTGATTAAGGTAGCTGTTTTCAATTTCCTGAAGGCTGTTTCTTTCTTCCGATCCTCTAAACTTGTGCAAACCTGACCAATCATCTACAAATCACTTGGTAATCGGACTCTTAAACATAGTTTTAACCCTGAAAATTATGTTTTGCAACATGCAGTTTTCAGAAGCTTTTAATTTGTCACCTTATTCGCACTTATCTTAAATGTGTTTGTTTAAATGTGATTTGTTTTGTATGTCACTATTTAAAGACTTTCTGAAAATCAAAATTGAAAGAACCTGGGGTCAAATATGCATTCAAGGTTAACAGCACATATATAGTTGAAGGCCTTCTTGCCTTGTTTTTTGTGTGGACAATTTACCTAAACATAATGAGCTGTTTTTAACCACAGATAATAAGTATCATAATATTATACTCTATACATTTTACACCTTAATGATGCAATCTCTTGCACAAAGGCTGTGTGTCTTTTTTTATAGAAAACGTGTGGTTGGTAGTGCACCCGTGCAGTTTGGCAGTAGCAAATACCATGCAATGTTAAATTCCAGAATACTGTCAAAAGACTTGTATCAGTCTTCCAGTGTGAAGCTCATGCTCAGATATTGTTGTCTAGAAAACTATTGTGGCAAATTGGTCAATGTCAAGTGAAACGCATTGACAATAATTGTGGCAAATGTCAAGTGGCAGCTGTCTTGACAATTATTGGGGCAAATGTCAAGTGGCAGATTTTTTGACAATTATTGTGACAAATGTCAAGTGGCAAATGTCTTGACAATTTTTGTGGCAAATGTCAAGTGGCAGTGGTCTTGGTAATTATTGTGGCAAATGTCAAGTGGCAGTTGTCTCCTCAATTATTGTGGCAATTGTCAAGTGGGATTTTGACAATTATTGTGGCAAATGTCGAGTGGCAGCTGTCTTGACAATTATTGTGGCAAATGTCAAGTGGCAGATGTCTTGACAATTATTGTTGCAAATGTCAAGTGGCAAATGTCTTGACAATTTTTGTGGCAAATGTCAAGTGGCAGTGGTCTTGGTAATTATTGTGGCAAATGTCAAGTGGCAGTTTTCTCCTCAATTATTGTGGCAAATGCCAACTGGCAGTTGTCTCCTCAATTATTGTGGCAAATGCTAAGTGGCAGTTGTCTCCTCAATTATTGTGGCAAATGTCAAGTGGCAGTTGTCTCCTCAATTATTGTGGCAAATGACAAGTGGCAGTTGTCTAGACAATTATTGTGGCAAATGCCAAGTGGCAGTTGTCTTGACAATTATTGTGGCAAATGTCGAGTGGCAGATGTCTTGAAAATTATTGTGGCAAATGTCGAGTGGCAGCGGTCTTGACAATTATTGTGGCAAATGTCAAGTGGCAGATATCTTGACAATTATTGTGGCAAATGTCAAGTGGCAAATGTCTTGACAATTTTTGTGGCAAATGTCAAGTGGCAGTGGTGACTTGGCAATTATTGTGGCAAATGTCAAGAGGCAGTTGTCTCCTCAATTATCGTGGCAAATAACAAGTGGCAGTTGTCTCCTCAATTATTGTGGCAAATGCCAAGTGGCAGTTGTCTTGACAATTATTGTGGCAAATGCCAAGTGGCAGTTGTCTTGACAATTATTGTGGCAAATGCCAAGTGGCAGTTGTCTTGAAAATTATTGTGGCAAATGCCAAGTGCAATGCATTGACATTTATTATGGCAAATGCCAAGTGGCATTTTTGACAACTATTGTGGCAAATGTAAAATGGCAGTAGTTTGACAATTATTGTAGCAAATGTTAAGTGACATTTCTTGGCAATTCTGGTGGCAAATGTCAAATGGCAGTTGTCTGGACAATTAGTGTAGCAAATGTCAAATGCCAAGTGAAATGTCTTGACAATTATTGTTGCAAATGTCAAATGGCAGTTGTCTTGACGATATTGTAGCAAATGCAGAAATATGGAAAAACAATTGTGAAAAGTGGGAATAGTATATGCCATACTTATAAAAATAAATTACACCAACTATTTTTCTCATTACTTCAGTAATGGTACTTCATGTTCTGAAAATAACTTCTGTGGTCTATAACTGGATCTGGGGCTCAATATGTTGTTTCTATGTCATTGTACTCTCCTACATTTACACTGATGCATGATGGCAATAAAATACATTGTTAAACAATAATTACCATACAGAGAAAAAACAAGGAAATAAACATTTGCTAGAAGAAATATTGGCTAAGAAATAAATGTCAACTTAACAGACCTAATGTCTCATGGCTTTTCATGAGTAGAAATTACCCACTTCTAGTCGTAGACAACAGGGGTTGAAACAAGTTTTATTGGCACAAAAAATATAACCTCACATTTTACTGTCCCAACATTTAACTATATTTATTATGGGATTACCGCCTTGCAACTGTTAGTGATCGATACATGAATTTGCTGGTCACAGTTTAAACTAGTTTATAATTATGCACAATTAACCTTCAACCTGTCCCATTATATATGCCAATAAATATAAACTTCAAAATAGCTGCATCATAATTTTATCAATGTCAATTAATACTTTAGGAAAAAAGTGGTATCATCATTGTTCTGTACTTTTATTATTGGACAGTTTGTTCAGCCTTCACAAACATCAGAGGATAGTGAGACTTAAATTAATTGGGGTGTCTATTAAATGACATCAAAAAAGAAGAATGTCTCAATAATTCCACAGTTGGGAAAAGTAAGAATTCTTTTAGCTTTTTTCAGCTCTGAAAAGTGTTCTCAGACTAAATGTGGATGTCAACAGAAATTTCCTGGGAAAAAATACTGAAAAACTACATGAATTGATCCATCTTATTTGCCACTAAATTTGTTATTCAAGAAGGGTTACAAATTACAAATGAAAAGGAGACACTTTTTTCTCCTGTAAGATCTAAACGGACACTTGTGGGAGGTTGCTACCATTGTTGGTTAAGATGAAGAGAACAGCATTAGTCTAAGGGATTGACCGCTGAATTACTCTAGATTCTGAATTACTCGTAGATTGTGTCCATTGCTCATTTACAAGAATTGCATGCTCTTGCTGTTAAACATCTAATGACAGTTGTTTTCTCCATCTTGGGTTATCTATGGTACAAATGCACCAATCAATGTCATATATAGGAGACTTAAGAAAGTGGGTGATTCTGACAGACCCAGTAAGCCCCCATTTGGGAATAAGTCTGGGTTGAACTTTTCAAGGTTATTAGAAGCATGAAACACCTCCGACCCCAAAGACATATTTAAAAACCGCAATGAAGTCTAACAACTATGGTTTAAAACATGCAACGAAACACATTTAAAGACCCCAATTTAGCCTTATCAGAGTGACAGCCAATTGACCTCTAAGTGTAACCTTGACCTTTTAGTCGAGAACACAAATACTACGCGTGATACACCTTTCTTTGCTTAAATCATGATACGGATGTTAAAATATTCACAGTACTATTAATGGTTTGTGGAATATATCTGACCTACTTTCCGTTTAATTAGGACCTACCCAGGTTGTTGTCTTGGATTCAATGACTGGTAAAACAAATCAAATGTTCCATATTATTGATTATCATAACAAATTTGGTTCACAGCGTGGACACAAAGAATATAACAGCAAACCAAAATATGCAAATCTTGTAAACCAGTCAAAAGAAAAATAAATCTTATACCAGTCAAAGGTAATAAATCTGAAGAAATTTTATACCAGTCAGAGGTAATAAATCTGAAGACATTTTACACTAGTCAGAGGTAATAAATCTTCAGAAATCTTAAACCAATTGAAGGTAATAAATCCAAATCAATCTTAAACCAGTCAAATCGAATTGTATTTTAAAGAAGCAAGAAAATTGGCAATAGCCCTAATGTTGATACCTTTACATGCAATCTGAACTTGAGCTGTAGTAAAGATGTCTTCTTGAATCCCAAGGGAAATTTGTAAACCTTCCAGGAAAAAATGTCAAGCCCAATATAAATAATACAATATTAATCTCAAGCCCTAGAGCAAATCTTTTCTAACATTAATTTAACTGTGGATCATAATAAAACACCATTCTGGTAAATTAAGTTCTGGCCTTCTGAAGGATATGCATTGAATCTTCAATGAATGCTCCCACGGTAGTCCCTGGAATTACTTCGACCTATTTCATGATGAAAATGACTTTCTTCTTGCATGTTGCCTGTCACATATGACTGGATGTGTGGATACATATGGTAAAAATACAGCGTATGAATACATTACGTCAGTGAACCCCCAGATGCGGCTTGAGAATGCAGATAGCGCGTTTATGGCTATGAACTAGGCCACAAGTGCCCTAGTCCAAAAACTTCTTACACTGTGAGCAGAGTTCTAAGTTCATTCCGGGAGATTTACTGGTGACACTGTCAGTGACATAATGAAATGTTTTAAAGCTTTATGTACCATGGAGTCTATCTTTTGTCAAAAAGGCAATACCAGTATTCTATAGCCTAAACCGAATAAGAACAAAACATAGCTGATGGATGTTATCATTGGGGTATTTTTTTCTAGTCTTTAGACATTATAATTAAAACTGAGTGTCTGAATAATAAAGATGTATTGTCGCTTCAGCCGACATTCTCTAATGCATTGTAAGTAATCTTTTAATTTCCAGCCATACCCTAGAAATCAAGGGAGGTGGCTTGTTTGATGTATGTGCTTCTTTACTTGGGAATTCAAGAGACCATTAAAACAGAGGCATTTATTTCGGTAAAATGCTTTCAAACAGTTTTAAATTATTGACATTAAATTAATTTCAAGGGATATATAGATTTAAACAAGTCTTTTTGCCTTCTTTAATGATGTAATATATCATTGTGCTCTAATAGATGATTACATTGAATAGGTCTTGGCAGAAATATTCAATTTACATAATGTTCCCCTATTATCATAATTGTTTCCATTAGCAGTAATTGCTAAGAAGTTCAGTTTATGTGTGTTCATATTAATAAAGTTCATAAAACTGTTTGATACCATTATGACATCAATTCTTCATGAAAGTCAAGCTGTTTAAGTATCAAAAAACCTCTGAATCAGTATATAACAACTAATGTCTATTTAAACCCATATTTCAAACAGATATTTCACATCAGGTAAATTGGACATCATTGAAATGGACTAACAATAACACCAATGAAATCCATGTTGATTGAGGTATCATAAGCAAGCATCTTAAGGCAAACCCTAAAATTGCTACAAGGAATGAGTCACAGTCTTCAAGATTAGCTGTTGTATCACCAAGTTTAGCTCCACTGGGGTGGTATTCAATATGGATTCAAGTAAATCTCATGGTCATACATCATTGACTTCATTCACTCTATTAGTCAGTTATTAATAGCAAGTAATTGGATTAGCTACATCGTTCTTTGAATCGCTTTAGGGCAATATTGAATACCAGCCCAGCAAACCCTCATAGTTCATTTATTCAGATATGTTTGTAATAGTCCATGGTCAGAGCTTCATGCAGAGTGATGGAACAATCGAAGAACTAGTTACAATGACAACTATGTATACATTGTATCAATAGATATAGAAGCTCACACGCAATCCCACAGAACCTTTACTTTTTTTGCAGATAGGCCATCTGAAATCCCCCCTCAGAATTCCTGTGGAATTTACAAAAATGACCTGAATACAATTAAAATTTTCATTGGTCTTAAGATCTCGGAAGGTTTAAAGAATTTTATTTCCCCGTGAACATTTTTCCAGAAAAGTAACAAAGATCATCTTTTAAGGGTAAACACAATGAGTAATGTTGATGACTAGTTTTCACCTAAAAGGGACTACTAAAACAATATTTTATCTGTAGCTGCTGACATTGTCTTTACAATGACACTGCGACTGTCTGCAATGAATCTACTGTGTGTCAGCAATGACATTGTAACAGTCTTCCTAATGGAACTGTAGCTGTCCACAAAACCCAGACAAAAGAATTCATATATTGTTTTATATATTTGCAGGTGGTGATGGAGGGCAGCTGTCCACCTAACAACACCACATTAGTTCCCGCCATGGACAACGCAACGCTATCCCCAGACGACATTCTGGCCAACAATGTCCAGTACTACAGCATGGAGATTGGTGTTCGCATCGTCTGCATATTTGGAATGATCGGGAACGTTCTGAACTTCATGGTACTCACACGAGAGAAAATTAGCCACTCGTTGACAAAGATGGAAAAATCTGCTCATATTGGATTGATAGGTTTAGCGCTTTCAGATTTTATGTTTTGTTTGCTTGCATTTGCATACACACAAGTGGAATTTCAAGATAAATACAAAGATTTGGGCCTTTTGGCCTACTTTGATTGGCTGAGTGGACCATTCATCACTTGGTTTATAGTGACCAGTACTTGGCTCACTGTTGCGATGGCAGGTGAGCGATACTTGGCTGTTTGTCATCCTTTCAAGGCAAGGAAACTGATTTCATTGAAGAAGACGAGGGTCATTATTATCCTGATTTATGCAGTTTGTTTGGCCATGACCATTCCACTTGGCTTTGAGAAAATAATCAAAGAAACATTTGACTGTGATCTGCGACGTACTGTATTTGTGATAGAAAAGAGGCCCGTTTTCACTGATGCAGTAATTGGAATACGCAGGCTAGTCTGGGCTATTGTATTTGATTTTATTCCCTGCATAGCTCTGTTATATTTCAATACTTGTCTCATTTATAAAATACATCATGCCAAGAGACTACGCAGTGCAATGGCTCCGGCACAAAATCAAGAGGTCCTTTTGACGAAATATCCTCGTGAACTCTTCTCTTACAACTCCAACTCTGGTGGATCGTCTCAGTCAAACTGTCACTCCTTAAAGTTGCGTCAAGACTCGAGCAATAGTCAACACCATCATGTGAACAGGAATCATCACCAGCAAACACACCTTCATCCTCATCACCGGCATAATCATAATCACAGAAATTCGTACAACAATCAAAGTTGGCGCTCTAGTCCCCAAGGGTCCCTGGCTCGTATTGCCACACCGGTGAAGAAACAGATGCGAGCACGCAGACGCCAAACGGACAATGCCTTAAACAGTGTCACTGCCACTCTTGTAGCTGTGGTAGTGCTCTTTCTGATATTAGTGTCGCCATCAGAAATCCTGAAATTCATATATACAATAAGCGGTGGAACTAATACCCATACTTACAAGATCATCAGAAGTATTACGAACCTAATGCAAGCAATCAATTTTTCTGTGAATTTTGTGCTCTACTGTGCTGTGAACAAATCTTTCAGGACAAGTTTGAAAGCCATTTTCTGTTTTTTATGTCGAAGAGGGCGCCGAACTTTCCATCTTCGAAACTTGGAAAGAGCTTATTGTCACAAGATGGAATTTTCTGAATCAGAGTCATAAATGTATTTGACGAAATCAATTTTCTTAGATTACTATACAGAAATATGATATAAAATATCTTTCATTATGGTAAAGTGATTCAATATCTTTGTTATATATTTTGTCTTGTTGATTATTGACTGTCATTAAAAGTGCTGTAATATTTATTCTCCTGATTATTATATCCTTGTGTTCCCTTAAATGGAAGGAAAGCATTAAAACTGACAAAAAACATTCACAAATTATGAAACAAAGACATAATAATACCTTCAAGGCTGATAACAATAGCCTGAAGCTAAGTTAGCACAAGGAATCTCCACTTAACTTGTCATATCTGAAAAAGTATTTCTTGAAAAATTCTGTATTTATTGACATAATGAAATGTTTATTGTTGGAATTACTCTTCAAGATAAAACATTCAATATTCAGGCCATACCAAATTGATGTTTCATACTAAAGATTTACTGCACCTTTTTTCAGAAATGTTTTTAAATGACAGCCCAAAATTGAAACAAGAGATGTTTGTCAAACATTATGCTCCCCTTGAGCGCTATGTTGTCAGGAATATTTGGACAATTGAATGAAATATGCATGGACCGAAATGCTGCTGATTTGTCATTCACATCGGATCTCTTTCAGGCAGTTTTAAGATTGTAACCATTCAAAGTGTGAGGATAGTAAGTACAGTTTTCAATCATATGATGACCGATATTTGCAGATAAACATGTATCCTCTTAGCAGCAGGGAATAAGTAAATATGACGCAATTTTAATGACCAATATGAGTTGTGACCTTGACGTTTGACTCTATGACCTAAATGTCAATAAGGGTCATCTACTTGTCACCCCAAACCTTAATGTCATGGCTGCAAGCATTGTCGATTTATCACACGGACAAGCTTTTTGCATTCAAGGTCACTGTGACCTGAACATGTTAAAAACATGTTTTATGATGTCTGTGACAACTTTGAAAAGACTGAAATAGGTATATAAAATTGTGTTATTTAAGTTGCGCTAAGTGTTGTAATGGACATCATGGTCTCAAACTGCAGGCCTGAGTATCCAGGGTTCAAATCCTGCTGCCATACCATAATATGTTGCCTATTTATGCCTGCAAACTTTACTGGCCTCCTATTACAATTGCTAATCATTAAGAAATAGCAGAGTAAGCTCTTTGTCAGCAAAACTTAGAAGTCTGTATAATATTCAGAAAGAATTTGATTATAATGTTTGGAGATGATAGTGCCGTGACAATGGATTCGATTTAAAGGAGAACTAGAAATGAGTCCATAAGACATGGATGCCTCCACATGCCTTGTTTGTCACAAAAGGGCCATTAATTTGTCCATAAATGTGCATCAAAATCACAACTTAATTACATGAAATACCTTCTTGAGAGTTCTTATGAGTGTATGACTAATAATTTAGAGGTTATTACACACACAAGTTCAACAAATCAAAAATGCAATTTTTTTCATAATTCAAGGGCCAAAACTCTGGATGTACTCTGTGGTGCACAACTTCATCGCCTGAACAACATTCCCCAAAGTTAAGTTATATGACTTTAAGACTGTAGCAGAAGTGTAATTTGTATTTTTGAGTGTCACAAGTCCAGCCATGCCTATTTTTGCTAATTAACAGCCATAAAACTCTGGTTTTACTGAGTGCAGCACCCCAAGAAACCTGCGGAAACAAAAAACCCAAGTACACAACTTCATCCCCTGAACTGCAACAACATTCCCCTGAGTTTTATGACTTTTGATCATCATAAGTCCAAAAATACCAATGTTTGGAAATTCAAGGGCCATAACTTTGGTTTTACCTAGTGCAATGGGAAGAAAACCTAATTTGAACAACTTCATCACCCCAACAACATTCCCCTAAGCTTTTATAACTCTTTGTCTATTATTTTTGAAATTTGATTGACACAAGTCCAGAAATGCCAATTTTTGCTAATAAATGGGCCATAACTCTGATTTCACTAAGTGCAGTGGGAAACCAGACCCCAGATGCACAACTTTATCACCTAAATAGACCAGAAATGCCAATTGTTGCTAATTCAAAGGCTACATATAACTCTGGATTTACTCAGTGCAGTGGGAAATGAAACACCAGGTGCACAATTCCATCATCTCAACAACATTCACCTTACATTTCAAGACTCTAGGCCTATTATAGTTGGAGTTCTGAATGACACAAGCTCAAATTTCTATTTTTTTGGTAATTGAAGTGCCATAACTCTCCCCTTAATATGTGCAGCTGCAAACAAAACCCCAGGTGCACATTTACATCATCTTAACATCATTCCCCTTTGGTTTCAAGACTCTAGGTCAATTAGTTATGAAGTTTTGAAAGACACAAGTTCGCATAATACTTACTAATGGAATCACTCATGGACAGATAAAGGCAAATTTATATATGCCCTTTCCCTTCCACAAGTGGGACAATAAAAATCAAATTGTTCCAATGTAAGGGAACAAACAAAATAATTAAAATAACAATTTTATAGAATCAAGAGCTGCCACTGTAAGTGACGAATGCCACTGATGTGATGTTCACGTGTGATTAAAATGTCATTTAGAAAGGAAAAAATAACAATGAAATGTGTGGATAAAGAAAGAAATGTTTATGAACAAGTAGAATATATGAAAACATTAATTATCTCTCCTTGATGTTTTGAAACACCACATGATCCCCATGAATGAGACCCATTCAAATGTTAAGTTGTATGGTTACAGACATGAAAGTCTGACAAATTGGATACAGATGCCTGTAGAACATAACCATTACATTCTTAAATCATAGAAGCCGGTCATGAAATCAGTCTTCTCAGTAAAATTACCTTATAAGCTTTCATGCAATCGCATATTTCTGACCAGGTAAATAGTGCTTTTCCATCTGTCAGAGGATTCATACTAGGTCTTTTCTTTTAAGCCAACATGCTAAAATTTAAACAAGTTCTACCACAGTTATAAGTTAAAGCCTTGGGAAGTTCCTGTTTACCTAAATGAACTGGATTATAATGATCATCAACTGCAGACCAAAGGATCCAATATTGAACCCTCAGCTTCAATCACAGCTACCGGCACAATATTTTAAAAAAGAAATTCAATTTGTTTTTCATCATTATTTATGAATTTGATTTAATGTTTTAAATTACATTAATTATTGAGATTTTTTTCTCCAAACTTTCAGTTTTTATTAAAAAACAGTTGAATTGGAGACTTGACAATGTCAGAACTACAACTCAGGAGAATTGACAATGTCAGGACAACAACTCGGAAGAATTGACAATGTCAGGACTACAACTCAGGAGAATTGACAATGTCAGGACTACAACTCAGGAGAATTGACACTGTTAGGACTTCAACTGGGGAGAATTGACAATGTCAGGACTTCAACTGGGGAGAATTGACAATGTCAGGACTACAACTCAGGAGAATTGACACTGTTAGGACTACAACTTGGGAGAATTGACAATGTTAGGACTACAACTCAGGAGAATTGACAATGTCAGGACTACAACTCAAGAGAATTGACACTGTTAGGACTACAACTCAGGAGAATTGACAATGTCAGGACTACAACTCAGGAGAATTGACACTGTTAGGACTACAACTTGGGAGAATTGACAATGTTAGGACTACGACTTGGGAGAATTTACAATGTCAGGACTACAACTCAGGAGAATTGACAATATCAGGACTTCAACTGGGGAGAATTGCCAATGTCAGGACTTCAACTGGGGAGAATTGCCAATGTCAGGACTACAACTCAGGAGAATTGACACTGTTAGGACTACAACTTGGGAGAATTGACAATGTTAGGACTACGACTCGGGAGAATTTACAATGTCAGGACTACAACTCAGGAGAATTGACAATGTCAGGACTTCAACTGGGGAGAATTGACAATGTCAGGACTTCAACTGGGGAGAATTGACAATGTTAGAACTACAACTCCAGAGAATTTACAATGTCAGGACTACAACTTGGGAGAATTGGCAATGTCAGGACTACAACTCGGGAGTGTAGTGAGTTCATTAGAACAACAATTCTCAAAACATTATAATTCAGTTCTAGCACACCGGATAGGCATTTCCAGTGAATTCAGCCGTGCTGAAAAACTCCATCTGGCATCCCCCCATGCCAGATGAGTCACGCACTGTGACGTAATTATTTCAATTTCTTTTATAATACACTTTATGTAATCATAATTATGAGATTTAAATAGATAAGTTCCATTAACTTTAACTTTACAAAAATATACTTTAAAAAACAAAACAAAATAACCCTTAAAAGACGTGATACTGAAGGAACTTCTTGACGTATGCAGTGAATACAAGTTACTGCGAGTCATGACGTCAGAAAACATCAAGGCACACGCTTTTAGGTGATACGTACAAAAATGCGCTTTTTTATGTATTTTCTCCATAAAAAATGTAATTCATGTATGCTAGAAAAAAAATCTATCATGTGTATCCGTTCCAGATAGAAAAATACGACCCTCGGGCATGCTGCGTGGCCGGTAACTCGGCAACGCATGTGCCCTCGGGTCGGATTTTTCTATTCGGAACGGGAACACATGACAGATATTATCAACTGAAATATCCAAGATCTGATGATTCCCAAACATTGTGAGCCAATTGCTGCAGCAGAAAGTTGCTCATGTTGGAGAGTAGACAAATTCAGTTCTGGAAAAAGCAAGGTAATACGCGATCAACTATAGCAATCTTGCTGCCGCCAATTGTATGAAAGTGGTATATTCTTGGTTTTGGTCAAAGTTAGCTTAAAAGTTTATTGATTGGTCAATATTTATCCAATAATAACTATTAACCAATCAAATCATTTAAATTTGAAAACCAATCAAAACATAATCTGTTGACAACTGAAATTGGCAGCTGATCATCAAACTTGTCAAACAATATGCCCATTAACATTATGATCAAGTTTGGTGTTCATAAGCTGTAGCTGTAAGAGACTGAGCATAGTTTAAACTTAGTCAAGTCACAGCATAAGGGTCATAACTCTTGGAGAGATGGCAGTAATCTTTAATATAATAAACTGTGTTCCATAAATATGTTTATAAAATTTAGTGATTCTAGGATAGAGGTTGTTCAGTTAAAGAAATGAGAAAATAAAAGATAAGGTCTGTGCTTGTTTGTTCCAGGAAATGAAATACATGAACAGATTGCATAACTGCCACTGGGAAGTGTTTTGTTAGTTAATTGTGATTTATTTAAGGTTGATCTGAAGACAGCTGAAAGCTAATATTAATCATTCTCAAGTTGTTTCCATGGCTGAAACCATAACTGCCTTCTTTTTAAGAGGGTATGAGAAAATACCCCTAGTGGGCAAAACCAGGACATCTTTGGCGAGAGGAGAACACCTTTACACCTAGATCATTCTCACCTGTTTTTTGTTGACCAGCCTTTGTTAGTTTTATATGGGGGGTTTTATGTTCAACTGCTACTCTTATTAATTTATGCTAGTGTTTTAGCTTAAAATCTATAAGAAAACTGACATTACCCTGCGTTCAAGGAAATGAAATACAAGAACAGATTGTTGCTGACGCTGGCAGGCATTTTGTTGACCAGCTTCTAGAGGTTTGCGTAATAACCAATAAATATTGCTGGCCCTTGCAGACAATCAAATTTGATTATTAAATGATTTGTTGCTCTTGTCAGGAATATTTTGTTAGGTATGTCAGGGTAACCATGATAAATTATTCCTTCCAAGCCCTGCAAAAACGAATGGTATATAAAAGGACAGGTTGATGTAATTATACTTATCAGACATTGGGCCAATTGTTCAGATTCGTTAAAAATAACAACGTTATCATTGACACTGTTGTTTACTTTTAAATGTCAAAGTTGATTACTTGCTCATATATTTAATCAAAGCTGGTTAGAAATACTGCAGATCACAAGACAGTGTATCCAGTAAAATTACAAAGCAGGAGAGAATTGTAATTGATAATGATGTAAACAACCTTGCTAACTTTAACAAAGTTCTGAACTTAATAAGCTCAATATTATACTTTAAAACTATATTTATCCTTAAAATAATGATGGTGTAACCACCATTATCAGGTTTTGTTTGCCAAAAGGAAGTCTTCAGAGTATATCTGCCCAAGCTGCATTAATATTGTATCTGCCCAAGCTGCCTCCACATTGTATCTGGCCTAGCTGCCTTCACATTGTATCTGCCCTTCATGCCTTCACATTGTATCTGCCCAAGATGCCTTCACATTGTATCTGTATTTGATAGCGGTACTTTCACCTACACTATTTTATTGTATCTCAATTAGAGACCGTTACGAGAATTGATTTCTTAATGGGCGTATTTTAACTATTTTTGCAATGATTATCACAATTGATTGGTTGATATTAAATCAAGAATTATGAATATTAATGAGGTAAACAACATTTACACAGTATGAAAAACTATCATTTAAAAAAAAAAGATGTAGAGTAAACAACTAAACAAGTGAACTTCGTATTGAATTTCGTTCACTATTTTTATGTATGCCATTAATTTTCGTTCATTGTAATTCTGATTGTTGTTCATTTCTGCAGTGCATACTTGTATAAAACGAATAAGACAAATTTAAAGCCTGAAACAACATTTGTTTTCTTTTTATATCATTTTTTGTTAAAATAGTAAAAATATGTAATGAAAGTTTACTTTAAAGGTGAAAATGACCAATAATACGACCAACGCACAATATACGTCATTAACGATACATGTATTTCACAATCTAGTCTTTGCGAACACATATTCAATTTTTCCGAGTAATCGAGTACCCGAGTACTCGATCGTCCGAGTACTCGAGTATTAATTTTACTACTCGTTGCCATCCCTAATTATAAATGATATAAGTTTAAAGCAATAATACTTTACTTATAATATTTTATTGCATCAATTAAGGCCATTATGTGTCATAGATGAATAGCAAGTAATTACTTAATACAGGTGATGATACTTATATTTCTAGAATCAAAACAGAACACTTGAAATGGGCTGATTGAGCTCTTTAGTCGCTTCATGATAACGGTTTATTTGATTAGCTATTAAATAGGATTGCTTGCAGGCAGTATATACTTGTTTACTGTGCACCCTTCCCTCATGAAACAGAGAGTCTGAAGTCTGTCTGAATTAAGCTAAATTAAGCCAAATGAAGGCTGAATTCAGTCTTACGGCATAATTGGTGACTCAGAATCAATGCTGAACCCCGGCGAAATAATGACCATGGTCGACCATGGTCCCCACGGTTTTTGACAGTTTTTGACGGTCAACCATGTTTTATCATGGTTAACCATCAAGTACCGTGGGAAAATCATTGCCTGGACCACGGTCGACCATGGTCGACCGTGGTCGACCATGGTCTACCATGGTACAAAAAAAGATCACCATGGTATACCATGGTTTGACCATGGTCGACCATGGTCTACCATGGTACAAAAAAAGATCACCATGGTATACCATGGTTTTTGAAGGTCAACCATCAAGTACCGTGAAAAAACCCACAGTAGACCATGGTACAAAAGTTTTACTCCGAGAGTCACCTTTTCAACCATGGTCTACCATGGTACACCAAGGTTGACCATGGTCAGCCACTGTGACAGCTTACCATAGTCTACCATCATCCTTTTTTATCTGATTCTTTACTTTGGATAAGTCTAAAAATGATTTGTTGATTTTGGTAAATAACAGAAATAGCAACTTAATAAATGTGGTCTTATTCTTTACTGATATTTAGTAAACACACAACTTGTCAACAACAGAAGTTGTGTTTCAGTATTAACCCTTTACCAGCTGTTCTGCTAATTTTAGACTCATCCACAACGAAAGCATCTGATGGAAAGGAAGAATATCTATTGGAAAGGAAGAATGCCAAATTTGAAAATCTTTGAAAACATTGTGGGAAATAGAGCATTTGCTCATTACCGAGCATCTATGCTCCATTCCTCTGTGAAATGATGTTCTTGTGTTTAATTACTGTTCAAGAACTATGCAAAACTGTACTAGAACAGTAACTGATCACTTTTAAGAACAGTTGTACTTGAACAGTTCAAGAATACTTTTTAAGAACAGTTCTTGAATTTTTTAAAGACAATTGTTGTTCTAATACTGTTCTATATTAAAGTCTAGTACAATATAAGAACAGTTCATGAATAGTGTTTGCACTTAAAATGTTCTTGAACTGTTCATAAAGACAAGTTGGCACATTTAAAGAATAGTTTATGAACTTTTATGTTCTTAATATGTTCTTGAAATGTTCTTTTTAAACAATTTGGCACATCATAGGAACAGCTTATGAACATGGCAAGTTCTTAAAATGTTCTGCATATGTCTTTGAAAGGAAACTTGTCCAAATACAAGTAGTTGCATCAGCAACAGGCAGGAAGTTGAGGTAGCTGTGGTTACAACTGGCTGGTGCATTTAGTGTAACACATTTGGCCCAGTTATAACCCAAAGATTATAAATAAAAAAATAACAAACGTAAAGAAAATTCCATATCAAAATAACATGAACATTAAAATTAAATTTATTTTAATTAAAGCACCACATATATCATATGTATCATGTAAGGTGCCATGGATTGCTGGTCACATTGCCTGGATACAGTAATTTATATTTTTTATGTATTTTTTTTTAATAGATTTTTTTATTTATTTTTTGTCAAGATTTTGTCAAGTTATTAGTAACTTTTTTTCATGAAAAATGTGGAATATTTTTTAAAATGACATATATTCACTATCTTGTCAAAAAAAAATTAAAAAAAAAAAATATAAAAAAAATATTTTATTTTATATAAAATTACTGTATCCAGGCAATGTGACGAGCACCTGTGGTCAACACTGGTTAATTAGTTGTTAAACCGGTTAAATATAATATTTACAAAATACTATAGCCATATTCTAACGTAGCTATATAACTATATTCTAACGGTTACGCATTTAAGACGAAACGCTCTTCACTGGCGGAGATAGTTTCGAACGCCCGCCATTTTTGTCGAAATAATGCGCCAAATAAACTGATGTCTTGTTTCGTTTATTTAAGGTAAGTTCAAGCGATGTAAGGAGTATAATTCAGTAACATTTATAACGATCTTTTACGCTAATGTTATTGTTTAAAATAACATAGCAACATTTTGAAGTAATGAGCAAATATGTTTTGTTGTAATACACTTTCGCGACAAACATACGAAATACGTTTGTGTAGAAACACAGTTAAATGCTTGTTTTCGACTAGCGTTCAGCTAATACTTAATTTATATATATATATTAAAGCAGCTTTTAAATTTGTTTCTTAACGTTGGTAAGCTATTTTTGTCGAGAAAAAGGATCAATTGTAATGGGCCGGCAGCGATGCAAAAGTGGGTGGGGAAGGTCAAAAACTAAAACCTTTAAAAAAGTTTTTATTGTTTTGAGGAACGATCTTTTAGGGGAGTGAAACATATATTTTTGGCGACATGTTAGTAGGGAGTTAACAAATTTTACAATAGAATATTAATATTTTTTATAAAAAAAACTTTCACATTTATTCTAAAAAGTCTGTTGACATTATCACTTTGTTTTCATGTCAAAATGCTCCAGACTACCTATTTAACAATGTTGTGAGTTCGTTATTATATCTTGTCAAATAAAAAAAAAAGTTCTTCAGGTTAATAATGAAAAGTAGTGGATGAGAGATCATTTCCGGGTTACAAATATGTTAATATCTTTTTAAATATAGCTGCAATCAAAACAAAGACATTGTTGATTGGACAGTTTCAATAACTTCGACTCAGTCACAAATATACTCTTTTTGTTTAAAGACAATATAGCTTTTTGATTTGAAATCTGATAAAATCTTATATCATAAAATATGCTCAAATCCTAATTACAGCTCCTCATGTTGCAATGGATAAATGGGTATGAATCATGCTTGTTAAATATTGAACCTCAAAACTAAGAAGAAATTGATTTTTTTAACATTTTTAAATTTTGGTCCTTCAATGGACTTTTGCATCGCTGCCATCCCTTGACCTTTTAAATAACCACTATGCAAGCAAATTATGGTTAAGTGTCTGAAATGTTGTTTCGTCTATTTTAGCCAACCCAAAGGAGCTAACAAATAAATCATCAGTCCTCAAAAGATATCAACCAGTGAAGGAGAAAAACATTCAAAGCCGTAAATTGTCAAATCCATCAGTGAGTAGACTATTTTTTAAAGCAAATGGTAAGATTTTCATTCTGGTTTTGAAAACAATATGGGTGGATGTGTGGAGTGGATTTTATATGTAACAGACAAACACTAATGAGAATCTTTAAAAAAAAATCAGACTCAATAAATTTGAGCTCTTTGGTTCGAAAGAATTAAATAAGCTATCATTAATTTATATACCTGCAACATTGAAATCTTAATTCGCACTGATTTGATAACCAACTGGCCGTTAGTTATTTGAAAATGTTGGCAGTACAAATAAATAAAAGAAATATCTTTCAGGTTGGAAGATGGATGTCAAAGTCTCAGACAACGAAAGGCTTCCAGAGTTAAGAAAAGACCACTTCAACAAAAACAATCATGCAAAGAATGACTGCAAAAAATCTTTTCGCAGATGCGTTTCATCATCAAGTGTATAAGGAAAAGGGACCTGGGTACAGAGACTAGATGTAAATGTCAAGGACTGAAATGAGCAATTCAATGGTTTCTTACTAATTGTGTTTATATGCGTCATACGAAATTAAAACTGTTATAAATGGATGTGTAGTAATGATGAAATTATCACCCTGTGTCGAATGACATTAACTATTCATGAATTTAGTTCATGAATGACATTTTGAAAAAATAATGTTCATGAACTGTCAAGTTCATTTACTAAGCAGGAGTTCATGAACTTAGTGGGAGTTCATGAACATGATTTGTCCAAATTGTCATTCATGAATAGTTCATGTTATTCTCATCAAACGCTTGACGTCACTGACATGGATAAGTAATTTGCTGGACTAAAGAAGCTCGATACATGGAAAATGATAAATGCGAATCAATTAATACGCTGTCGTTCTAGAATCAAAATAACAACTGTATGACTAACTTTTATCAGTAAATACAAAACTGAGTTTGGCGCGCTGATGCAAAAAATTAAGTCATTAATAACTGCATTTAAACTCCAGAATTACCTTTAAGAACCATTAATGTACAGGTGCATACTTTTTGTTTCTTAAATACAAGAACTTTATCAACTGTGTTAGTTTGAATTTTTTATCCATGTTTTTATGCACATTGGTTAAAAGTACATGTTTGAAAAATATAATGATATAATTAAGGAGAGATAACAGTTTTACTTGCGTCTATGCTGTAAGAGCGCAGTAGGGCATGTGAGCAAATTTCCTAAAGCATGTTAGAGCATCTTGGGTCATTTGCTTTCTTACCCTACTGCGTTCATACAGCATAAGCGCAGTAAAATGTGAGCAATACTTGTAACTTTAATACATAATCATAAATGAAAAAAATGTTCATTGTGGTAAAACAGAAGCAGTTAAGAAAAGTAATCTACTTTTCATGAAGAATTGAAATTGGTTACCTAAAACTGGAGCTTATAAGAAAGTGTTTTCAATTTTCTTGTTGACTATTTCTTTCATAATAGTGGTTGACATTTTAAACAAGAAAGTTATAATGTAACAATTGTTCAAGATTTGTTCCTTAAACGTTATCGTTTAACAATTGTTATCACATCTAGTCAGGAATGTACTGGGTAGATTTCAAGATTTTAATCCATGCAAGAACATTTCTAGATCCGTACTTGATCTATTCTTAACGTATACAAGAACCACTAGAAAATGAAAAGAACATTTTAAGAAATGTGCATGAATTGTTCTTGAACTGTTCAAGAACTGTACTTTTACTACTATTTAAGAAATGTGCATGAATTGTTCTTGAACTGTTCAAGAACTGTACTTTTACTACTCTTTAAGTGTGCAGGAACAATTCAAGTTCTTGAAATGTAACAGTTTCAGTTTAAGAACTATATTGTAGGAACAATTGTTCAAGATCTGTTCCTAAAATGCATTTCGGGTTTGATCTTTTTGTTAAAAATGTGTTATTCTGTAATAGATAATTAATAAGCCTCAACTGTCCATTATGCAAAATATTGGAGGGTCTTCGGCGCTACGTGCCGCCGCCGAAGACGCTCCAATATTTTACATAATGGACAGTTTGAGGCCTATATCATACTAAATAAATATATATATATATATATATATATATATAGATATATATATATACTATAATTTTGTTCTAGTCAAAGTTTGGCACAAGTTGTTAGCTATTGCAGAGAAATAAGACATTTTTTTTCCTTCTCATATACATGTAAATGGGATATCAACAGAATACAGTACTCGGCATGCTAAACTAGATGACACCATAAACATATTTTAATCAATACAATTCCATTTCACTGATTTTGATCTTTGTTAAGTTTGTTGTCAATCCTATTTATGTGACCATGGTCTACCATGGTATGTGACCATGGTCTACCATGGTATGTGACCATGGTCTACCATGGTATGTGACCATGGTCTACCATGGTAGTTCATGGTCTACCATGGTAGTTCATGGTCATATACCATGGTAGTTCATGATATATCATGGTAGTTCATGATATATCATGGTATACCATGTAAAGTCAAATGGCCGCCCCATGGTTTATGACCATGGTCTACCATGGTGTGCTACCATGGTCTACCATGGTGTGCTACCATGGTATCAAACCATGGTCTACCATGGTCTACCATGGTATAATACCATGGTCTACCATGGTGTGATACCATGGGGCGGCCATTTGACGTAACATGGTAGTCCATGGTCATATGACCATGAACTACCATGGTAGTCCATGGTAGTCCATGGTTATTGGCCATCATTTTCGCAGGGGAACAACCAAATCTAGCATCTGAATGATGTCTGTATAAAAGCTGAACAGTGCTGTCAAGTCTGAGTACTGTTTAAGAAACTTGCCTGATTAACCCTCTGAATATTGTCTGACTAGTCTGATTTTTGTCTGGACTGGTCCATTATCAGCCTTTTTTCAGCAGCTCAGACAATATTCAGAAATAAAAGTCTGAAATTTAACTGAGCAGTTTTATCAGACATAATTCAGAAACATAATTATAATAGGTCTGATTTTTTCTGAATAAGTGTAACAGACTTGATTCAACTTTTGCAGTTTCAGGAATGATTCAGATGGTACCATAGCGAAAAAGAAATCATGTTATATGATTAAACATGTTAAGATGTGTACAAACATGTTTTTTGCCTCATTGATCACGTTGGTCAATCATGTCTTATAAACATGTTTGACCATCAAACATGATTGTGGATGAAAATTACAATTTGTTCAATAAAACATCTGTATTTATTTCAACTAATATTATAATGTCTTTCAGGGAGAGGAAAAAATCATAAGGATTGTTTTTTTCTGCAAACAATCTTACAAAAAATAAACATATTCAATCATGAATAAACATGATAAATTTATAAAAAAAATAATCAAACAAATCTCTCTTTTTTCTTGTTACTTTCATCAAATAAGTTATTCTTTTGGATAAAAAAGTATCCATACATTTCAACTTTGTGTAAAAATAGCCTTAATCGCTTTAATAAGTACTGACACATTGACCCATTACTTAGAGAATAACATACATGATCAAACATGGCTGAACATTATAGATTCAAAGTCGATATTTTTTAACAAATAAGCATTTTTTAAATTACGTCTTACAACAGGATATTACTTTCTGTGAAAACATTGATAAAAAGAATAGTTTCAGTTGTTTTGTTTCCAATTTTTTTTATAGGAAAGCAAACATGTTTAAACATGACTGAATTTTGAATATAACAAATTTTTTAGACACCTCAGAGCATGATTCAGCCTCTCCTGGGTTATTATCCTAGAATCCATCTGCTAGGCCATAAATGGAGGTTAAACATATCGTCCCCATTTTCAACAATTTTACAGCATTAATCGGAATACAAGATAGGCATTGATATAAAGCATCAAAGGGCACTGGGAAGAAGTACATGTAGCAAAATTAATTAAAATGGTAAATTAAGGTGGGATCTTAATGTCAGGAGCCGGGGATTATGTACCACAATATGAGGCATAACCTCTGTGAAATGATGTTCTTGTGTTTAATTACTGTTCAAGAACTATGCAAAACTGTACTAGAACAGTAACTGATCACTTTTAAGAACAGTTGTACTTGAACAGTTCAAGAACACTTTTTAAGAACAGTTCTTGAATTTTTTAAAGACTATTGTTGTTCTAATACTGTTCTATATTAAAGTCTAGCACAATATAAGAACAGTTCATGAATAGTGTTTGCACTTAAAACGTCTTGAACTGTTCATAAAGACAAGTTGGCACATTTAAAGAATAGTTTATGAACTTTTATGTTCTTAATATGTTCTTGAAATGTTCTTTTTAAACAATTTGGCACATCATAGGAACAGCTTATGAACATGGCAAGTTCTTAAAATGTTCTGCATATGTCTTTGAAAGGAAACTTGTCCAAAAACAAGTAGTTGCATCAGCAACAGGCAGGAAGTTGAGGTAGCTGTGGTTACAACTGGCTGGTGCATTTAGTGTAACACATTTGGCCCAGTTATAACCCAAAGATTATAAATAAAAAAATAACAAACGTAAAGAAAATTCCATATCAAAATAACATGAACATTAAAATTAAATTTATTTGAATTAAAGCGCCACATATATCATATGTATCATGTAAGGTGCCATGGATTGCTGGTCACATTGCCTGGATACAGTAATTTATATTTTTTATATATTTTTTTTTTAATAGATTTTTTATTTATTTTTTTGTCAAGATTTTGTCAAGTTATTAGTAACTTTTTTTCATGAAAAATGTGGAATATTTTTTAAAATGACATATATTCACTATCTTGTCAAAAAAATAAAAAATAAAAAATAAATATAAAAAATATTTTATTTTATATAAAATTACTGTATCCAGGCAATGTGACGAGCACCTGTGGTCAACACTGGTTAATTAGTTGTTAAACCGGTTAAATATAATATTTACAAAATACTATAGCCATATTTTAACGTAGCTATATAACTATATTCTAACGGTTACGCATTTAAGACGAAACGCTCTTCACTGGCGGAGATAGTTTCGAACGCCCGCCATTTTTGTCGAAATAATGCGCCAAATAAACTGATGTCTTGTTTCGTTTATTTAAGGTAAGTTCAAGCGATGTAAGGAGTATAATTCAGTAACTTTTATAACGATCTTTTACGCTAATATTATTGTTTAAAACAAGAGATGTTAGTGAAACATTTATGCCCCCTTGGGAGCCAAATTGTTAGTAGGATTTGGACACTTAAATAAAATATGGACACCTTTTTTTAGCTTACAGTCACACTGACCTTGACCTTTGACCCACTGACCTCAAAATGAATAGGGTTCATCTGCTGGTCATGACCAATAAGCCTACCTAGTATGAGGTCCCTGGGTCAAAGCGTTCTCAAGTTATTGATCGGAAACCGTTTTTCATGTTAAGGTCACACTGACCTTGACCTTTGACCCACTGACCTCAAAATCAATAGGGTTCATCTGCTGGTCATGACCAATACACCTACCAAGTATGAGGTTCCTGGGTCAAAGCGTTCTCAAGTTATTGATCGGAAACCGTTTTTCATGTAAAGGTCACACTGACCTTGACCTTTGACCCACTGACCTCAAAATCAATAGGGTTCATCTGCTGGTGATGACCAATACACATACCAAGTATGAGGTCCCTCGGTCAAAGCGTTCTCAAGTTATTGATCGGAAACCATTTGGTATTCCGACCGACCGACAGACAGACAGACCGACCGACATGTGCAAAACAATATACCCCACTTTTTTCAAAAGGGGGCATAATAACATAGCAACATTTTGAAGTAATGAGCAAATATGTTTTGTTGTAATACATTTTCGCGACAAACATACGAAATACGTTTGTGTAGAAACACAGTTAAATGCTTGTTTTTGACTAGCGTTCAGCTAATACTTAATTTATATATATATATTAAAGCAGCTTTTAAATTTGTTTCTTAACGTTGGTAAGCTATTTTTGTCGAGAAAAAGGATCAATTGTAATGGGCCGGCAGCGATGCAAAAGTGGGTGGGGAAGGTCAAAAACTAAAACCTTTAAAAAAGTTTTTATTGTTTTGAGGAATGATCTTTTAGGGGAGTGAAACATATATCTTTGGCGACATGTTAGTAGGGAGTTAACAAATTTTACAATAGAATATTAATATTTTTTATAAAAAAACTTTCACATTTATTCTAAAAAGTTTGTTGACATTATCACTTTGTTTTCATGTCAAAATGCTCCAGACTACCTATTTAACAATGTTGTGAGTTCGTTATTATATCTTGTCAAATAAAAAAAAAGTTCTTCAGGTTAATAATGAAAAGTAGTGGATGAGAGATCATTTCAATGTCAGCTCTGTTCTTTTGGAAATGTTTGAACATGTTTGAAAATGTCAAATGTCCCCTTGATTTGGATATATTAGAACATGTTCCACCATGTTATGGGATCTTGATTTGTATATGTTTAAACATGTTTAGATGTGTTTGGATCGTGGTGCCATTTAACGTGCATGTTTAAACATGTTCCATCATGTTTTGGGAACATTTTTAAACATGTTTAGATGTGTTTGACAGTAAAGTAGTAGTTACATGATCAACCATATTAAAACATGTTCTGTGAACGTTTTCAAACATGTCAAAGCATGATAGCTGGATAGAACAAAAACATGTCAAAATGTGATTGACCATGTTACTCTTTTTTTGATCATCAAACATGACTAATCACGATTGTTGACTGATCATGTTAGATCGTGGTGCCATTTAACGTGCATGTTTAAACATGTTTAAAACATGTTCAAAACATGTTCAAACATTTCGAAATAACATGTTAGAACGTGTTTAAAACATGTTAAGAGATGTTTCAATCATGAAATTTTCGCTATGGTATTCAGACAAATTTTCAGCAAATTCAGCTTACTTCAGATGATATTCAGACCATACTTCTACATGAGGGTATCCTTCCAAATAGTTCACATAGGAGAGTTGTCCCTAAATGGATTATTATTCTTAAATACAGGCGAAACTTGTTATGTCGACTTTGTTGGAACCTGGGGGAAAAAGTCGACATAACAAACTTTCGATACATCCGATTTTTAAAAAAATATAAACAATCACAACACACTTGAGTTTGATAAATGTCCGACATCCGACTTCTGCAAATGAACGGTCTTGTTACTGTCGTGAAAACAGCAAACGTATTATTGAAAAATAAAGTAAAAAAAGAATTATTTGTGTCAAATTTAATTAATTCACGTTTATGGATTACATTAAACTGATATAAAACCACAATAACATACACTTGTACATTGTAATAAAACAGTATTGCACAACTTAAAATAGCAATGTCGTTATGCCTGATTGTTTTCTACATGCAGTAAAGAGAATTACTTCCTCACGTATAACTTTCAATGTTGTCGAATTATCTTATGATGTCATCAGTGTCGTTGTGCGTTTCAATTAATAGCTTGAGCAATGAATGTCTCTTGAATCAAAAACATAAACAAACAACTTTATTATTCACGCTTACCAAATTACCTCCAATTATGACAATTAGTTAATTTTAACGCACAGTATTTTAGCGACATGCCGCAAACCATCATGACTATTTTCGCACCAACAACTCAATCTACAGTACGACATAAGAAACAAGGAAAATGTGTGAAATTCGACCACAGGGACTGAAATAGGAGGTTGACACAGCGAAAAAATTGAGATAGAAAAATTGATACAAGCAGATTTATTTTATATAGAATAAGAAGGAATAAATTCGGGACCGCAGAAAAAGTTGACACAACCGGAAAGTCAAGATATCTGGCGTTGAAATAGCGAGTTTGGACTGTACAACCATTTTGCAATAAAATATATTCTGGAATTTTTAAAGTTAAGTTTTTAATTAGTGATGATTGCATAATATTTTAAAGAGTCAATCATCATGTTTAATTTTGCTCAGTAAAAATGTGTTTAAAACAATATGATCATGTTGTCATTTCAAAATGTTTGACACAATCTAATTTACAATTGTATTTCAGCTTCAGGATGCCTTTTCAAATGAGAAAGATATTCAATTAAATCGTGAAAAATCACCGAAAGAAGATATTGTTGAATTGTATGTGTCAAACATATTTGTACCCAAAATAACATTTTAGGGCCAACATCTGATAAAATACCTTGTCATGAAATTTGCTTATATGTACTTATATATGAAAGGACAAATGTGTCAGGGTTGCCAAATATTGAATCTTAAAAAAGACGAAGTTTTTGTTTTGGTCCATCAAACTCACGTTTTAACTGTGGAAGTTCCACTTCTAATATTTGAGCCCATACTAAGTGTAATGAACAACATTCACTTAGTTTATTATCTTTAAGAGCCAATCTTCCAACAAATCCTATTACAGCACAAGACAAGGAGCAGAAAATCTCCTTAATCTGCCAGACATTCATCAAGGTGTATTCAATTACTTTAATCACAAGGTGCACTTATATAGTCAGGGGGAGGACTCTTTTTCCAAGGTCTAAAACTATCTACTGAATAAAGGCGTCAACTATCTACAGTCAATGCACGCCTCAAAAGAAATTTGATTAAACATTAACATTGGGCTTCAGTAAAAAAAGAAAAATTCAGCAAATTTTAGCTGCCTCATATATAAAGGGGTCTTTTGTATCACTGTATTGCATACAATATCTTTACCTATAGTGGGTGGTTAAAACTATGTTTTACATCTTTACCTATAGTGGGTGGTTAAAACTATGTTTTACATCTTTACCTATAGTGGGTGGTTAAAACTATGTTTTACATCTTTACCTATAGTGGGTGGTTAAAACTATGTTTTACATCTTTACCTATATTGGGTGGTTAAAACTATGTTTTACATCTTTACCTATATTGGGTGGTTAAAACTATGTTTTACATCTTTACCTATATTGGGTGGTTAAAACTATGTGTCACATCTTTACCTATATTGGGTGGTTAAAACTATGAGTCACATCTTTACCTATATTGGGTGGTTAAAACTATTTGTCTCTTAGTTTTTTTCATATTCGTTAAATCTTGTGGAGGCATGGTTTAACCCCCAATTTCTAGTTTTATTTGTTAAATTTTGTGGAACTATGGGTTAATCATTTTAGTTATTCTTCTATTTGTTAAACCTTATGGAAATGGAGGCATGGTTACCCCCCCCCCCCTAATTTACTTCTTCTAATATTCATTAAAACATGTGGAGGGATGTAGTATACCCCCTAGTTCTTTTTCTATTTGTTAATTTTGTATAGGTATGGTTTAACCCTCTAGATCTTCTGCTATTCTTTAAACCTTGTATAGGCATGGTTCAACCCCCTAGTTCTTTTCCTAATTGTTAAACATGTGGGGGCATGGTTTAACCCCCTAGTTCTTTTCCTAATTGTTAAACTTGTGGAGGCATGGTTTAACCCCCTAGATCTTTTGCTATTCGTTAAATCTTGTATAGGCATGGTTTAACCACTAAATCTTTTTCTATTTGTTAAACATTGCAGATGCACGATTTAACCCTCCACTTCTTTTCTATTTGTTGAACTTAATGGAGGCATGGTTTAACCCCCTAGTCTTTTTTATCATTTAAACCTTATGGAGCATGGTTAAACCCCCTAGTCCACAATTTAAGAATGTTAATAAATTTTGTTATAATTTCCTAGAAACACGAACTAATATTGTTGTTAATTAGAAGATTTAAACAAAAGAACACAGTAATTAAGTATTAATACTGATTTCTTATTATATGCTTTCCTGTGGTATATAGAGATTAAATATCAGTGAAATAAAAGTGATATTTAACGATTTCACATTTAATACAGCAATAAAAGGCCTTCCATCATGTGTTTTATTCGTATTTTATTGGAAATTTTGTAATAATGATAGGATTCATGGACTGCTATATATGTGATCTATCTTTATTCAAATTTAAAAGATTTTTTGTTTAAAACATCTGAAGCTTTTACAAGGGTACTTAGGCTTCACAAGACAGCTGCATTTTTCAGGTAACTAAAAATGGAGCTTCTTCCAAAAGCTGTGCTTTTACTTTTTCTGCCAATACCACACAAAGCTTCACCATAGCTTCACCATAGCTGCGCTTTAAGATTTACTTCTTAAAAAACCCAGACTAGCTAACAAGACTGCCTGATGTGTGGTGGGCTTACAATAAATTAGCTTGGTTTTACTAAACAAAAAAGCTTATAGAAGACAATTGTCAGAATGATATATTAGCTACTAATAATGTTGCATAAAAATAACATTTGATGCAATGTGCCAGGAAGATGAATAAGAAAATAATTATTTTCTTTTTCATCAGATTTCCACAAGGCAGAAAAAGGAATGACCATTCGTCTACATTCTTTCTTCTTTCCATTATATTTGTTTTACAGAACTGGAATTAGCTGAGGGCTTGAAACTATTACAATGCCATTGTTACAGCACTAGACTCTACTGAGGGCTTGACATTGTGACAGTGCCATTGTTACAGCACTAGACTCTACTGAGGGCATGACATTGTTACAGTGCCATTGTTACAGCACTAGACTCTACTGAGGGCTTGACATTGATACAGCACTAGACTCTGCTGAGGGCTTGACATTGATACGGTGCCATTGTTACAGCACTAGACTCTACTGAGGGCTTGACATTGTGACAGTCCATTGTTACAGCACTAGACTCTACTGAGGGCTTGACATTGTGACAGTCCATTGTTACAGCACTAGACTCTACTGAGGGCATGACATTGTTACAGTGCCATTGTTACAGCACTAGACTCTACTGAGGGCTTGACATTGTTACAGTGCCATTGTTACAGCACTAGACTCTACTGAGGGCATGACATTGTGACAGTGCCATTGTTACAGCACTAGACTCTACTGAGGGCTTGACATTGTGACAGTCCATTGTTACAGCACTAGACTCTACTGAGGGCATGACATTGTTACAGTGCCATTGTTACAGCACTAGACTCTACTGAGGGCTTGACATTGTTACAGTGCCATTGTTACAACACTAGACTCTACTGAGGGCTAGACATTGTGACAGAACTAATGTACCGTATTTTCTCGACTATAAGACGGGGAAATTGGGTCCCGATTTTTACACCCAAAGTAGGGGACCCGTCTTATAAGCGAGTCGATAAAATATTAAAAAAAGATTCAAGTCAAAATCAGTTAAATTTTACATAAGGTATTCATCTATCCAGTCTATCGTCTCCTGATATAAGTATGGGGCAATAAAGTAAACAACAACACGAAATCTCTTCACCGCGCGTGCTCTGACGTCACACAGTGTACCGTTATATCTGCATTTTTTCTCATGGCGCTTGTCAGTATACAAGTTTGTTAGATATATCAAATCAATAAATTGGAATCTTAATATGATGTAGGTACCTAACTGTCAATTTGATTAAGCAAACAAATGACAATGCGAATATGAATCCTTTATGTTCGTCGCCAATCAAGGGACAATATTGCGCATTATTGCTAAACAAACACCTATTCATGCCTCGGCTTTTCGCAGTTATGTTATTGAAGCCATTTATTTTGCCGAAGAACTTCATTGGTGTCTTCAATAAAAAAATAAACTAAAACAAACATATGTTGTTATTGATTAATTATTTCAATTTAGATAACGACCTGTCCTGCAAACTTATGTACTCATTTTTAACCTACCTCCAAATAGTGAGCTCACAGTTGACCGCCATTTTCTTTGAGTAAAACAAAAACAGTTACCGCGAAAGTCGATAATTGTCCATTGAGCATTTTTACACATTAGGAAGAATTTTAGCATTTTAGATTTGCTTAAAAATTGACCCCGTCTTATAAGCGAGTCGAAACAAAAAGCACCAGATTTCATGGGTAAAGTTAGGGGGCCGTCTTATAAGCGAATCGCCTTATAGTCGAGAAAATACGGTAACAGCACTAGACTCTATTGAAAGCATGACATTGTTACAGAACCAATGTAACAGCACTAGACTCTACTGAAAGCATGACATTGTTACAGAACCAATGTAACAGCACTAGACTCTATTGAAAGCATGACATTGTTAAAGAACCAATGTAACAGCACTAGACTCTACTGAAAGCATGACATTGTGACAGTACCAATGTAACAGCAGTAGACTCTATTGAGGGCTTGACATTTTGATAGTTCCAATTTCAAATACGTTTTAGAATGACAGCTTAGACAAAAGGTTGGAGAAGGTTATATGAAAATTTTATAACAGGAACATCATAAGTTAGGAAAAAGAAAGTTTTGAAATTCTCAACCTGTTCCTTTCAAATAATGTGTGACAACACTGCAAAGTTTTTTACTTAACAAAAAATCCACTTAGAATCGCTTATGTAAAATGTGACCACTGACTAGCAGAATTCTGTTAGGACTAGAGCCTTAAATGCCATTGCATAGACAACTTAACTATTTTATTTAAGCCTATTTGAGGACTGAATTCTTCTCAGATTTGTCTTTTCTAGTCTGATTGCAGAAATGGAGACACAAAGTATTTCTGGATCCATACTGATAGAAGAGCAGTTAATCTAGCTGAAAGCAGTAGCTTGCAGTTGTCATTTTATTTTTCATACATTTTTTGATGGCAATTTTAAATGTTATTTCAAAAAAGAGCTAATTTAGCAACAAATGTTTAATAAAAAATAGAATATACAAGAATGTCATAAAATCAAGCCAGTTATGATCAACTTGCATTTTTAGTTATAGTTTTCAAAAAATACAAGTTTTGGCAATCTTGTATATAGTTTTGTCTGACAAACTCCAGAAATAGTATTTAATGAAATCTTTTGATTTAAAAAAGATGTACAAAAGCAAAGCTGATTTTCATTTTGTTTTTCAAGGGAGACAACTCCTTCAAAACACATGCTCACCTATGTTAATAGGCTTGTCGAGTCTCCTCACAGGGATAAAAGCTACAAAATTCCCAAGAAGTCTTGAAATGAGAAAACAGTTCTGAATTAAAATATATATGGAATACAAGGAAATTGGAAGAATTCTAATTCCAATTGGCCTGCATGTGGTGTTTCTTTGCTATCATCATTCATCAAAACACAGAAGCATCATCTCATTTATATTATGAATGAGTGTTTTATTTTTGCTCAAGTCAACATATAACTCATTTTAAATTGACACAAAATCATTTATGTGGTGTTATGTAAGAAGTTCTGCTTACGGCTTCTCACTTGACATGAATGAGGCCTTATTGATGGACCCCTTTACTGCCCCAAATTGGCGCATAATTAATGACAATACAAATTTTCATAATATACAATCATACAACTTCAACCCTTTGTGTGCAATACCTGTATAAAAAACAGTCAAAACTGCCGAACCCGCTTTGTTAGCTGATACTAAATAACGAAATGTACAAAACAATGTTCTTTGAAAAGGCAGGTCAAAATGCAGTTGAGCTTTTGTACCATCCTAGCAAGTGGAATTGTTCACACATATTTAAAACTAATGTATACAATACTCTTCCCCTCTTTAACTCTTCATAAAAAGCAATAAAATCTATTGTTTATTAAAAAGAACTCCTCTTATTGGTCCACATGTGGGAACAAAATCAGGGATACAAACAAAGCGAAAAAAAGTTACAATAAACAAGGTGTACTTTTCATTACTTATTATTTGCTACCAATAGTAGAACTGTATTATGGATAATTGATTCACCATCTTAATCATAACTTATGTAGCCTGCTTATACTCACAAGCAAATTCATATCTTTTGTGTTTAAAACATTGGGAAACCCACCTGGCAATATAACCTAATATTATTATGTAGACTGGTATATGGTTTATAATATTGATAAGTCTTGACTGACTTATGGGTTCTGTAACTCTTATAAAAATTGCTGATTTGCAAATTTATTTTATGTTATTCCTTGCTATTGTGGTTACGTGTTTTATCGCCATACTATTTTTATTTGTTCACATATTTATATTTTATTACTCTTTGCATTTAACATGTCATTAACTTCATATGTATAATCACTGAAAAGTGGAAATAAAGAGTATATATAACTGTTATTGTTCATAATGTTTACAAGCATTAGTAATATTCATACTGTTTTTGATAAAAATGCAATAATCGATCATCAATTGATGATTATCTTACAGTTGTTTTAAATAGAAATTGCATCAAGGCTTATTTTTCTCTTAAACAGACTATTTATCTCTGATCTACCAAATGCCATGCAAAGCAAGAATTATAAAGGCACTGGGCTTGTTTGGAATAGATTGAGCTGCAACTGGCTATCAGCAGGCCTATGGAGAGCTATTATTTCATTGCTTGTTGTGTCAACTCGTTGTATAAAAATTCATGCCCCACCCATACAGAGCATCTCGTTGAAATTACTTAAACTGCTGCTATCATCAGCAACACCCACATATACAATCTAGTTGAAACTATTATAACTTTTACTGTCACCATTTCAGGACTCAGAGAACAGTGTGATTAAACTGTAGGAATCAAAATGATTTGTCAATAGGCAAAAATGATCAAAACCATTCATTCAAAAAACAGTATCAACACTTACAGTAACAGTTCTTCCTTTATTAACATGTGTTGTATGTAGAATAATAAAGCAGCATTCATTCAGTCACACTTGGACAGCAGGATGACAGACCTATCAATACGTCTCAATTACATCCGATGTAACTTGTTGAATCAGCAGACATACAAATGTATGATCGCAAGTATAATGCTGCAAATTGCTTCATGTGTCTGACAAATGAATTGGACATGAAGTACAAATAAATCCTAATGAGGACTGGAACATGTCCGATCCCTCTATACCATGACTGTTTGCTACTAAAATATGCAAAGTGTACTTGTCAATTGGCTAATAAAAGCACAATCAAAATGTCTTTTGCACCAAAAAGACGGTCAAGTTATACTGCCAAAAAAGTGATTTAAGCAGTTACTTTTCAGCGCTTCAAAGTCCATAATTTAAGGCTACTATTTGATTGGCCAGTTCATGAGAAACCAATACAAATTGTACATCTATGGATCTTTTGCAGGTGTATGAGCCAGCCCCTAAAGATCCAAATTAATATGTTAATGAATATGCTCAATTACTGACAGCGGCAGTCAACTTCCTTGTTATGTGTAAAGTTGATTAACTACCATATCATACTGTGTATATGATGCTAGCAGAGATAGGGCACAGGACTACACCGCTTTGAGAAATAAATACAATAACGATGTAATATGTGCCTGTCAAAAGCAATAAAACAATCAAATTGAAAAGTGAACAAGAATCGCGATGTGACAAAACCAGGTTTTTAATAATTGGCAGAAGAGATTCAGTTTCAACTTCTTCTACTTTTTGAAACAGTGACCTTGATCCTAAAGGCCCCAAACACAATCCCATGGAAGACCTCCATAAACTCTTCCTACATATTAAGTTTGGTCACCGTATGTCAACCATAACTGAAACAGTAATCTATTTTTAGTAACAGTGACCTTGACCCTAGGGGGCCAAAAGGCAATCCATGAAAGCTCTGCATAATCTTGTCCTATATACCAAGTTTGGTCACAGTATGTCAACCCTTACTTGAGTTATTTAGTACTAACCATATTTTTATTTTGACCTTGACCTAGACCATAACTCTTGGGGCCAAAAACAAAATCTCAGGAAAGGTCTCTATAAACTCTTCCTTTATACCAAATTTGGTACCAATATGAAGACCCTTACTTAAGTTATTCAATACCAACACTTTTTTCTATTAATAGTAACTCTGACCTTGATCCTAGGGGCCTCAAACGCATTCCCATAAAAGGTCTCCATAAACTCTTTGTATATACCAAGTTTGGTCTCTTTATGTCAAACCTAGCTAAAATTATTTTGATACATAAGGCGACTTTGACGCTGCCCTAACACCAGCCCTCCTGAACAATGACGCAAGTCATTCAAATAAACTTTTTTGCCCTTTATGAAAATGTGGTTAGGAATGTAAAAATGTGCCTTTCAAAAGAAATTAAAAGAAAACAAGAGGGCCCTGAAGGCCCTGAATCGCTCACCTGATCCAATAAAGATCATCAACAATAACATTCTGATCAAGTTCCATTAACATATGGTCATAAATGTGGCCTCTAGAGTGTTAAAATACTTTTCCTATTATTTGACCTGGTGACCTAGTTTTTGACCGCACATGACCCAGATTCACACTTGGCCTAGAGCTAATCAATATAAACATTCTGACTAAGTTTCATGGACATACAGTCATAAATGTGACCTCTAGAGTGCTAACAAGCTTTTCCTATTATTTGACCTAATGACCTGGATTTTGACTGCACATGACCCAGATTTAAACTTGACTTAAGAGATTATAAATATAAACATTCTGACCAACTTTCATAAAGAACCATTTATAAATGTGACCTCTAAAGTGTTAACAAGCTTTTCCTTAAATTTGACCTGGTGACCTAGTTTTTGACCACATATGATCCAGATTCGAACTTGGCCTAGAGCTAATTAATATAAACATTCTGACTAAGTTTCATGAACATATAGTCATAAATGTGACCTCTAGAGTGCTAACAAGCTTTTCCTATGATTTGACCTAATGACCTAGTTTTTGACCACAACTGACCTAGATTTAAACTTGACTTAGAGATTACTAATATAAACATTCTGACCAACTTTCATTAAGATACAAATATAAATGTGACCTCTAGAGTGTCAACAGCCTTTTTCTTAAATTTGACCTTGTGACCTAGTTTTTGACTTCAGATGACCCAGATTCGCACTTGGCTTAGAGATAATCAATATAAACATTCTGACCAAGATTACTGATGATACAGTCATAAATGTGACCTCTAGAGTGCTAACAAGCTTTTCCTATGATTTGACCTAATGACCTAGTTTTTAACCACAATTGACCTAGATTGAAACTTGACTTAGATTACTAATGTTAACATTCTGACCAATTTTCATTAAGATACAGTTATAAATGTGACCTCTAGAGTGTTAACAGCCTTTTTCTTAAATTTGACCTGTTGACCCAGTTTTTGACTGCACATGACCCAGATTCCAACTTGGCTTAGAGGTAATCAATATAAACATTCTGACCAAGATTACTGATGATACAGTCATGAATGTGATCTCTAGAGTGCTAACAAGCTTTTCCTATGATTTGACCTTATGACCTAGTTTTTGACCACACATGACCCAGTTTTAAACTTGACTTAGAGATAATAAATGTTAACATTCTGAACAATTTTCATGAAAAAACCTTTTTAAATGTGACCTCTAGAGTGTTAACAAGGTTTTCCTTTAATTTGACCTGGTGCCCTAGTTTTTGACCGCAAATGACCCAGATTCGAACTTGGCCTAGAGGTAATTAGTATAAACATTCTGACCAAGATTCCTGATGATACAGTCATAAATGTGACTTCTAGAGTTTTTGACCGCACATGACCCAGATTCAAACTTGGCCTACAGGTAATTTATATAAACATTCTGACTGAGTTTCATGAACATACAGTCATAAATTTGACCTCTAGAGTGCTAACAAACTTTTCCTATGATGACCTGGTGACCTAGTTTTTGACCACACATGACCCAGATTTGAACTTGACTTAAAGATTATTAATATAAACATTCTGACCAATTTTCATGAAGATACAGTCATAAATGAGACCTCTAGAGTGTTAACAAGATTTTCCTTCAATTTAACCTAGAGACCTAGTTTTTGACCGCACATGACCCAGAATCGAACTTGACCTAGAGAGTATAAATATTAACATTCTGACCAAGTTTCCTGAAGATACAGTCATAAATGTGACCTCTATAGTCTTAACAAGCTTTTCCTTTAATTTGACCTGGTGACCTAGTTTTTAACCCCAGATAACCCAATATTATTGAGGGTGACATTCTGACCAAGTTTCGTTAAGATAGTGCCCAAATTGTGACCTCTAGAGTGTTAACAGTCAAATTGTTGACGATGGAAGAGGGACAATGATGACGGACACAGGGCGATCACAATAGCTCACCTAAAAACAAAAAAAAAGACATTAAAGGGCAATAATTTGTATTTAGGGCTATAATGGAGTTATGTTCCTTGTTGTAAGATGGTCGTCAATAATTCTGCGAAGTATTAAGTGCATTGTATGAAGGGTATAGAAGTTTTTTTATTAAAATCTTTTGGACGCCGACGCTGGGGCGAGTAGTATAGCCCTCCTTATTCTCCGAATAGTCGACCTAAAAATGGGTAAAATTCCTTAATTCCAAATATAGGACACAGTGAAAAATTGTCAAATTGGCGCTGAAAAATTGGCAGATACCATATAAGTTTTGATCATTATTTTAGTATTATGAAAATTTTAAAGACTATTATAAACCGTGTGATATTAAAAAGCAAAATCATATGTGTTTCTTTGTTTATTTCATGTACATAAATAAGACATAATGAGCATAAAAAGCAACTAAAGCTGGATTCACTGCACTGGATTCAGAATTCAACTGGTGTATTTGGGAAGAGCAGAAGCCATGACAATTCAATGCTTCAAAACCTTCAAATGCTAAATTCAATGCCCACTGGGTTTAATTGGAAATTGGAGTGAGCTGCAACTGGCCATCAGCAAGCCTCCGAAGAGCTATTATTTCATTGCTCTACATGTCAGCTTTCAACATGGAATTCAAATGTCTAATAATTTGCTTTCTTGCTGTCTCCAGGATGACAGAGATTTAAAGGCTTTTGTAAATAAACATTTTTTATTGCACATTCAGAACATACACTATATAACATTGTATGAAGTCAATAATAACCCATAATGCACCATTATGGAATCACTTGAGCTAGACTAAATTTGAAAAACGCAATAAAAACAAAAACAAGAGGGCCAAGATGACCCTTTATCGCTCACCTGATTGGACAAAGGGTTCTTAAGTGATTGATCAGACAACACACTAAACGCAGCTTGCCCATTTGCCACAGGTGAAACAAAACTAGAGCTGTCACAGGAGTGACGAATACCCCAAAATGCCGCCTGGACACAGGAATGGCAAACCATTCCTTTGAAAAGAGGCCATAACTCCAAGGTTACTGCACACTGCATCTTCTTTTATCATGCATGTATAGTTTTATTTAAATTTGTTGAGTAATTTAGAAGTTACACTGCTGACAAGAAAAACTAGCTGATCTCTTCTGGAATAAGGCATCTAGAGCATTCACGAGCTTTTCTTCCAACACGATCATCATCAAATTTTACAAGTACATATTTGGGCTTGAATGCATCCTTATCCACCTGGGAATAAATCCCAGGACTGTTCCTGTAGCCGAATTAACAAGTCCATCTGACAGGTCAATATTTGTAGTAAGCACTACTGTGGCAAATATGCCATACTTAAGTTCTGCTGGTATTCCACTGGCATCTGGTTCAAATGAAGCATGCTGGATTTGTTTTGTTTGTTCATCTTTCCAAGTGTCAATTACTTTTAAGGTAAATATTTGCTCATTTAGTTTTTGAAGGATCTATTGAACTTGTCCTGTATCTTCTGATGTTACACCTGTGTACCAAAAAATGTTAAAATCTGTCAAGCCTTTCATGAGTTATCGTCTGGAAACCATTTTTCTATTTTTAGTAACAGTGACCTTGACCCCACCAGCCCCAATATCGAACTTGATCTGTATCTTCTGATGCTACACCTGTGTACCAAAAATTGTTCAATCCGTTTAGCCTTTCATGAGTTATCGTCCGGAAACCGTTTTTCTTTTTTTACTAACAGTGACCTTGACTTTGGCCCCACCAGCCCCAATATCGAACATGACCTGTATCTTCTGATGTTACACCTGTGTACCAAAAATTGTTCAAATCTGTCAAGCCTTTCATGAGTTATCGTCCGGAAACCATTTTTCTATTTTTAGTAACAGTGACCTTGACCTTGGCCCCACCAGCCACAATATCGAACTTGACCTGTATCTTCTGATGTTACACCTGTGTACCAAATTTTTTTTAAATCTGTCTAGCCTTTCATGAGTTATCGTCCGGAAACCATGAAAACCAACCGACCGACCGACCGACAAGCTCACTCCTATATACCCCCTCAAACTTCATTTGTGGGGGTATAAATACATCCTGTTTGGTTTTAACCTAGGCGGCTGTAACATGCACTCTGCACATCGTCTTAATATGGTGACCATTTGTGGCGAGTAATTTCAAAATCCTTCAAGGAGTTTAAGAGATGGAGCATTTAGTCATATTAAATTCATTTGACCTTTGATCTTTAAATAAGGCCTTGACCTTGAACTCTGCTGGTTAAAACATGCACTTTGCACATGATGTTAATATGGTGAACTTTCATGGCAAGTTACTTTAAAATCCTTCGAGGGGAGTGGACACAAATAATAGTCGAATTGACCTTTGACCTCAAAGTGTGACCTTGAACCCAGCTGGTTGTAACATGCAAATCTGCACATCATCTCAATATGGTGAACATTTGTGGTGAGTTATTTAAAAATCCTTAAATTGTTTCAAGAGATAGTGGAGCAGACACGAATTGTAGTCATATGACCTTTGACCTCTAAGTTTGACCTTGACCTTGAACCAAGCTGGTATTAACATGCGCTCTGCACATTGTCTCAATATGATGAACATTTATGGTAAATTATTTCAAAATCCTTTAAGTGGGTCATGATTTATGGAGCGGAAAAGATTTATGAAGGACAGACAGACGACAAACAGACAACTGGAGCAAAAACAATATGTCTCCCCAATTTTCAACAAGATTGTCTTCATATATAAAACAGCAAACACCGCTTTACAGAGTATAAATAAATATTGACACAGAAGAAAACATCAATGAAATTTCTAGATATCTAAATCAGTAACATCCCTTACATAACATTAATTTTCTAATATAGTGTTTTGATTAAGTTGTGCCATTTATCATGGGTTTTCTTTCAGCACTTCACTCCTGACATCATCCATGACATGTTCCAATGATTTGTCTCACTCATTGACACTCAAACTGACAAAAAGTTTCTAGAGTTAGTGGTCAGGCAAGACTGATCTAAGGTAATTTCAATTATCAAAGGAACTTGTTGATATTTTGCAAGATATTATGCCAAAACACAATCTGGCTAAAGTGTGTGATGATTGGACAAAGAATACTCAAGTTATAAATTGGACAAACTGATTTTGGGTAATTTCTATAATTAAATAGCAATAACTCTTAAGTGACTCAAGCAATATGGCTAGTTATCAAACTTGTTCTGACTAAATTGGAGTATTATTTGCAGTGATCTGACACATACTGGATGCAGCCCCATCACTCACCAGTTGAACTTAGTCAAGGTAAATGGGCTTGTTCAATAAATGCAGAATTTACAGATAAGAAAACAACAACATATGTTTTGGTCTGGTGAAAGCTGACACCAAATTTCACGCAATTGTCCTTGCCCTATATGCATATGTAGCAAACATCTAGACATCATTTTCACTTGGTAAAGATTGATGAGGCTAGAGTGCTATGTAACATTTACCTCTCAAATTCACCATTTCTAAATCTGTTTTGCCAACAACCTCCATAATCAATCAGAATTTCTGTCTGCAGTAACATGCACCTACTGATGTTTCTATACAAAGAAAATACAACATTTTGACAAATGGACAATCATATTGCATGCAACAGATTCTTGAAATCTGTGGTTAGATATCATCGTATAAGGCTAACCTACTTTAATATTCTTATTCTGAACATGATACCTTGCAATACAACCAGTATACACCTTTTTAAAAGACTCTAAATCTTTCAGCTTAAGCATAAAAGGCTTCATCATATCATTCTCCTAACAAAGGCATATGTCCTTTTATCACTGAGAATGATTATAAGTGCAGGTGAACTTTTTCAACATTCATTTTTCTAGATTCCAAGTCAATGTTCCATCAATTACATCATCCGTCTACAAGCTGCAGACTAAAACTGATTGAATATAGGACATTCACACACTCCAGAATGAAAAAGAGCACCTTGGGGGAGTGATCACCAACACCTGTCTGTTGTTCTTGTAGTCAAACTAAGGGTATAAATCAACAATTATGATAGTAAGTCTTCAACAGCTCTTAAGTCATGGCCAAGTTTTCTGCACAATGACAACACCAACGTCATGGCAATAACTCTAGTAAAAAGCAGCAGTTTTTCTTGGACAACCAAACAATGCAAAAATATATAAATCAAAAGCAATGACTTCAACCCAGACACATTATTAGACTTTTAATTTCATCAGAGTCCTCAGCGACTTTTTACTTTTAAAGAAACCAAGTTTAACGTTTGCAAAAGCAAGGTTAAACAGTATCAGTCTTACATATTTAACCTTTTTGTTCAAACATAACAATCACAGTATGAAGTACTTGCTGAAATTAACCTTTCTAAGTAATAGTTAGATGATATGAAGTAACATTTTAATGATAAGGCCAAAAAAACAAACCTGTGTTTCCGGTAACATGGCGAAAAAAAATACCGTAAATGACTGGGTATTAGACGCACTTTTTTCCCTCAGTTTTTGATGCAAAAAAATGCCTGCGTATAATACCCAGTAACAATTTTTTGAACTTTTTTTCTGATGTCAATTTCAAGCCGAGAGTTTGTTTAGATTTATGTAGAAAGGGATGTTACTCGCGTCATATTGATCGAGTATATACGGGTTAAAACGGCAGTTGAAGATCGGGATACGGTATATCGTAAGACGTTTATAATTTCAACAAAAATATTTTATATTTGGACACCCATAATTATTTCCCAAAATAATTTATTTTGCGTACCTAATTTTCGGACACCCAAAGGACATCAATCATAACTTTCATAGTTACCAAGTTTCACAGACGAAGAATATTGATTTTTATCTTTACACTGCCTGGCTAGATTACCTAACCGTATACACCACTGTGACAATTTAATTAGTTACTACCCATCCTAAACGATTTATTGCCTGTTGAAAAGGAAGTGTGATATATTTATTTGAGGATTAAACAAACAACAAGGGCAATCAAGGGATTAAGAAAACATCGACATGGCATGTTTGTAAAACGATCAGCCAATAAGCTTTCAAACTTGTACCACACTTATAGACTGTATGAAGCAATAATCGTACAGTTATACATTAATCCTGCATAGCAATGTCCATGCTCTCCACGAGATCCTCGTGGGCATAACTGTAAGTTATGTGACGTCACACAGAGTGACTCTTTGATCTGAAGCCGATAGAATGTGTTTATTCAGTTCAGTGCATGTATAAAATGGTGTTTTAATTAACTTCATGAAGGATTTACACTTATAGGCGTAATAAATAAGTTTATGACCATTGATTACTACGGATAAATTAATAAGTGGTAAAAAGCAAACATGAAGAAAAAAGGCAGGTTAAACAAACATGTAAATAAAATGTAAAAATGATAATTTTCTATGTATTCGGAGAGCGAAAAAAATAATTAATTTATGGTGTCCGAACTCTTGTGAATTACGGTATTCAATATTATTTTGAATAATAAATTGAATTAAACAATAATCAAACTTACATATAAAAAAGCAAAGTTGGGCACTGTCAAAATATTTTTTGCTTAACATAACTTTTCATTCTCGACAGTATGGTTTTAAAGATAACCATCGCCATTTTCACGAAAAAAAAATTTTTTTGTCACTGTCAACAAACATGGTGGCTGAAAATGCCGGACGATTTTGACATTTTTTCTATGCGTCTTTTAACCAAAAACATAGATTAAAAGTTTTTTTCTCGGATTTTTCACATATTTTTTTCCCTGCGTCTAATACCCCCTATCGTCTTATACCCAGTCATTTACGGTAGGGTCAGTAGGTCGGGATTTTTTTATTTTTTTTTTTTTACACTTTCCATATCATGCAATTTTCTGTTGCATCGGATCAATTATGTTATATCTACGCGTTTCCTTATTTACAAAAAGTCTGATAAAACAGCATTGTTTACTGTCTGAAATCATTTCCTTACCTTCGACTACCGTATTTTCCTGCCAATTTTGCCCATGAAATCTGGTGTTTTTTGTATACAATACTCGTTTATAATTCGTGATCGGTTTGTAGGAAAATCCAGCACTTCAATTTCAACAAATCTGTGATAATCTTCTAGCCAAACAGTCAATTATCAACTAAATTTGTTAATAGCTTGAGGAAAATCGCCGAGTGTGAGCTCCTTAAACTAGGCCTTCAAGTGGAGGTACTGGCTGAGGTAGGTTAATAAAATAACAAGTAAACACGGATATGGATTTATTTTACGTATCTTATTTTCGTACATTACTACAATCAAGGTTTCATTCATATTTATAGTGAATTCAAACATTTCGTTATTGTTTTAAGATTCCCAGACGACAATTATTGATTATTATTTTTTCGATCATATGGTATTTTCTTACCAGCCTTTAAGCGAAATTCAGGCAATCAAATGGGATCATATGGTATCCAACTGACGGAATTAGATACAAACCATAGCCACGCGCCTTTGATCTTATCACCGCTTGTGCTCTGACGTCACAAATTGTACTGTTTGATCTGCAGCCGACACATTCCAATAAATGAAAAAGTGTTATGAACTTTCGCAGGTTTTTGTTTGGATTTCAGTTGATGGGACTTAAATAAGCCAAAATAAATAACCATTTGATAATTGCTGATAAATTAATATAACGATTAATGAAATGAGTATTAGAACCTGGCAGTAAGCCTGCATCAATTCGCAAAGCCTAATTGTAAGAAGCCTTCGTAATATAAGCAAAGCCTTATCGTAAAAAAAGTAAGTTTTATTTTGGACATGGATATGGATAGTAAAATAACACTGCAAACTATAATTCAAAATATTTTCATTATAAAGACAGCAAAATATGTCTCCGGGGATCAACTACGTGTTTGGACCGTAAACATGTGTTTGCCATTTTTAAGATATCGGACGGGTTCGCCGCCCTCCGCTATTTTGTTTTCCCGTCTCGGTAAAACATAATCAGGAATGAAAGTATATTCTCCAGGGACATTGACAAGACAAACAACGAAAATAATAACAATATATTTAAAGAAATATATTTTTTTTAGGATTGAATTTAAAAAAAAAATTTTTTTTAACTTTAATGTCAAAAAAAAAAAGATTAGGGTCAGCGAGGAAAAAATAGGGTCGGTCGAGTTACCGGAAACACAGGTATTTATTTTTTTGGGCCTAACAAGAGCGGTCACAGACAGCTATATCTCCCGCCTCATGGGGGCATTTTTTGTAACGAAAGCCAATCAATGGTAAGGGTAGTTTCTCAGAAACATAAAAAATATATAAAATTAAGGAAGGGCAATTACTCTTCCTAAAAGAATCCCTTCATGAAAGCCTGTAGACATGCCCAGCCTGATTTGATGCTTATCACTCTGTGAAACAATGGTAAAAAATCGCATACAAGTTTTTTACTAGGTAAGAAGTACAGAAGGTGCAAACATGATTACCTGAAAATAGAGTGTTTAAAAAGAGATGGAATTATAGTGATGCTGAATCAATATGTGTTATTTTACTTTTGAACAAGTGCCAGTGAAATGAACGTTTAAGGAATTAACATTTTAGCCCATGTGACTTACCTACATGTGAATCCAGGTAAGGTAATGGTCTGTATATGGCAGTGGTTAAACACCAGTAATGTAATTGTCAAAAGACTGACAATACAAATGATCAAGTGTTCAAATCGAAAAAGCCTGACAATATGCGCTGCGTCATTGCAAAGAAACCAATTTTAAATGTAAAATAAACAAAGGCCAATAACTCTTTCAAAAATGGTCGAATTGCAAAAGCTTGACAATATGCTCTGCGTCACTTTATAGTCATCAATCTGTAAAAGTTTGGTAGAAATCGCATGAAAAACGTTAGAGGAGTTGCGAAGAAACCAATTTAAAATGTAAAATAAGCAAAGGGCAATAACTCTTAAAAATGGTCGATTCACAAAAGCCATTCAATATGCGCTGCTTCACTTTATGATCATCAATCTGTGAAAGTTTGGTAGGAATCGCATGAAAAATGTAAGAGGAGTCGCAAAGAAACCAATTTTAAATGTAAAATAAGCAAAGGGCAATAACTCTTTCAAAAATGGTCAAATCAGAAAAGTCCGACAATATGCGCAGCTTCACTTTATGACCATCAATCTGTGAAAGTTTGGTAGAAATCGCATGAAAAACGTAAGAGGAGTTGCGAAGAAACCAATGTTAAATGTAAAATAAGCGAAGGGCAATAACTCTTTCAAAAATGGTCCAATCCGGAAAGCCGACAAAATGAGCTGCTTCACTTTATGATCATCAATCTGTGAAAGTTTGGTAGAAATCGCATGAGAAATGTAAGAGGAGATGCAAAGAAATGAATGTGGGATGGATGGACGCACGCACGCACGCACAGAGGCACGGAATGGCGCCTACCATTACTATATCCCCTCGCCTTTTCAAGGCGGGGGATAAAAATTAGGAGGAGTGAGCATTCCAAAATGAGCCTTTCTTAATCATTAAAATATTACTTCATGTCATCTTACTGTCTTAGAATACTGTACCTCATTAGCTAACATATTGTCAATGCCAAATCTGATACAGGGAGACTGTATGGAATGAGCTGCAGTAGGCAGACCTATAAACATCTGGGAAAGTTGAAATTCTTCATGATTTAGACTTAATGTTTGCCTATCTGCAATTTCATTGACTGAAAATGTGGGTTGTATTGCAAGGATTAGATCCAGACCATGTTAATTTGTATATGCAATCTTTGACTTCAATTATAATACATTCTCATTATAAATACCTGCAACTTTAATTACCTTGAACTTGCACATGTATTTTCTTATTCCTATCAAGTCTAACTTCCAATGTGATTGAATAAATATTAGATTTAAAATTCATATGGATTGTGAAAAGTCAAAATGCACCCAATGTTCTTTTTGCAGTTGTTAGAGCCTATTATTTAAAATCAAAAGAAACTAGAACTATCACAGAAGTGAAATGCTGCCTAGACACAGGAACTGTTAAATGCCATGTTTTTTTTAATTAACAACAAGAGCATGTGTGTTATTTAACAGGAAGTGTGTTATGTAACAGTGCATCCTCAACTCTTTTATAGCCACAAGGTTTATCAATCTGGGGAATAAATATGATACCTCTGCCTAAGGACCTACATGTTTGTCTATTTAACAACAAGAGGTCCAAGATGGCCCTAAATCACTCACCTGAGTGAAACTTTTAAAACTTTGTTTTTTATGACAAAAAATGATTTTTTTTTGGTTTACAGCAATGCTTATAGGGATTAAACTATGATCAGCATTGCCAACTGTCTGTTAGTTCTGTTGGTATTACCAACTGACATGGATTGAAAAAAGTGGTATATGGTGACCATGGGAACAGTCACGATTATTTTGAAATGATTCGTTAGTAGTGCCCCCATGGAAATGCTTTTGGAAAAAAAAGTATTGCTGAACAATATAGAAAGGAGTTTACCTTTAAAATGTTTTTATCTAATAATTAAAACTTACAACAATCAAAGGAACGTTAATACCATAAAAGATTCTGTTGTACACTTAAAAGATTGTCTAATGCTACAACTTTATTTTGCAACAAAACATTTCAAGATAGGTATACGAAATGTTCAGTGAGGTCAAGTACTAAATAGGGCATGTGTTGATTTGAAGTAATAAAATGAATAATGTTAGTTAGGCTTTAAACATACTTGTCACAGTACTGCGTTTGTTTTCAAAACTGTGCACATGGTCTAAATTTCATTGCTGAAGCTTCGAAAAAATAAAAGTAGGTCAAAAGTCACCTGTGAACATCAATATTGATATGTATTTTTTTGAAAAAAAAATATACACATGGTCCAAATTTATAGCAGTAGCTACAAAAATAAGACAGTAGGTCAAAAGGTCACTGTCAAAGTCATCAAAGCACAACATTGATGTTTGTTTAGATAACTGTACATATGGTCCAAATTGCATTGCTGTTGCTTAAAAAAAACAGCAAGTAAGGCAAAACATTGCAGTCAAGGTCATCCAAGGACAACACTAATATTTTATTGCAAAACTGTGCATATATTCCAAATTTCATTGCTTCAGCTACAACAATCAGAAAATGGGTCAAAAGGTCATAGTCAAGGTCATCCAAGCACAACATTTATATTTGTTTTCAAAACTGTACAAATTTCATAGCTGTCACTTGAAAAATAAGAAATCAGGTTAATGGAAACCAGTTAATAAGACTGCTGACAAAAAAAGAGATCGCAAATCTCTATATTTAAGTTCAAAAATTTATGTTTTAAGTAAAAGGTTTAAGCCATAAAACATTAATTTTCGAAAGGAAATATGAAAATCTGCGATCTGATCTTTTGTCAGCAATCTTATATCATTGGTTTGCAGATATATAGGCAAAAATTTGCTCTTTCCAAGACAAAAAATAAAAAAGTTGTAAAAATGGTACATCTGTGAAAGGGCAGCTTTTAACACACAGTCGAAGAAAAAAATCAGTACTTAACATGCATTTCGAATATTCTTTAAGGGTTTAATGGCTATAGTTGTAAAATAACAAATCCATTTTCAGGACAATAGAAATGCGGAATCTTAAAGTACATGCAAATGGAACACGCTGCAACAACAGTACTTTCTTAATGCAAGAAAAAGATGCCAGAATGTCTGAGACATAATATTACATTATCCCTCAATCTATTATAAGCAATTGAAAAAAAAAAGTGAAGAATAACGAGGGTCTTAGTTAATGGGTATAAATGGAGCACTCAAAAAATGTTCATGTGTTATTGTGAGAAAAGAAACTTATAGAGAATGAAAGTGATCCAAAATATTAATACCATATACATAAGTCCTGTCAAAAGACCTTGCAAGGAGATAACTCATGTAATTCTAACTCAAGATTGATCAAATTTGGTCAACATAATTGACATTGTCTGCCAAATGGAGTCTTGTGGACGCATTGTTATTATCATCAAAAATCAGAGCGGGTAATAAAATAAAACTTTTAACAAGTGTTAAATTTGAATTTCAAATTGATAATTTTCAAAGAAATATATCAAAACAGCACTCATTGCTTCAATGATTTTGAGTTATACTTCTTTGCCAAAATGAACATGCCACGTTAAAAATACCTCTGCAGGACTCAATTGACAACACATATATAGAAATGTAAATAACCAATTCTATAATGTTTCATGTACCAAAATATGTGTGAAGAATGTGTAATGGAGTGAATCAATCACGCATGTTCAACGTTCATATTTTGACTGTGCAACGATATTCCATTAATTTATGCTATCGGAAATGGACCATGTAAAACAACCACTTATTTTTGTCTGGAATTGCTTTCTCCTATTTTATGTTGTCATGTCATCAAGACCAAATGTCTTCCAGACTAATCTTATATTGTTTGTTGGCTTCAAAACCTATGGAGGATTGGGTCTTCATCTTCACTTAGCTCATTTATTATGGATACTGTCAGAAACAAGGCCAGCTAATGTTATTATCCATGCATTATATTATATAATGGTCACTCAGCACTATACAATTTCCTTCTACTGAGAATGAATATTTCCATTGCCTCAGACTTTGTGAAGCATTGTCTATTTTATAAATACTTCTAGTGAGTAAATCATAAATGTATACAATCCTTCCTTTTGGGAGGCCATAAAGTGTGTATATTTAGCATGAGATAGTCATGTGACTAGTGCCAATAAATATACTGACGCATTTTTAAACTTACTGGGACTTACTGGGTAGACATATCCAGTAAATTTTGAATGGAAAAAATATGATTGCATAAACTGCACAAAAATATATGTGTGGTAAGCAATGTGATACATAAGTATGTCAGATTCAATTCTATGAAAGTTTTTATTTTTTTCTTGCAATTGTATCATCTGGTGTCTAGTCCCTTTAATACATATAAGCAGCTTTCTCTTCAATATTGGCTCTTAAACAGTGCCGAATAAATTTTAAGCTTTGTCTCTGCTTGTAACAAAATAAGATATTGCTATCCAGAAAAAATGTAATCAGTGATAGCAAATAATATGAGACATTATTTTAAAGAAATCGAAAGTTTTAAAAACAGCCCAGATGTATTTGTTGCTTAAATAGGTCGTACAATGCCAAGCAGTATCAGTCTCCAAGACTTCCTAATGGATTAAAAGTCTGCAAATTAACATGTTTGCTGACATATTTATTCCTGCGTAATAACAATCAAGACAGTGTAACAAAGTAATAGTTGCATGCAGGAATGCAATTTGGAGAAAATCAGAACAAAAGCCTACATGCAACTTTTCCATCACTGAGGCAAAAATAATGACATACACTCTACCATATTTCTGAAAATGGCAATTATTACAATAAAAGTTAATGCTTTGTTATGGTTATATCATTTTAATACCCCTGTTTTGTGCCCATTGAACTAATTATACTGCTCTATTTCTTTGTCTGGCTTCTAATAAATGAATGGGAAGACAAAATAACCATCCTTAAGGTCTTATTATTCGAATATGGCAGACGAAAAATCCTTTTGCCTTCAGAAGTTTTAAAAGATTTTAAAGGCAATCCATAGTAAAACTAGATCTACGTGAATCAGTATGTCGCCTGTCGGGAGCGCCCATCATTGTCACGCCAATCATTGTTGAAGCACATTTGACAGTAATAATCTTTCATATTAATTCAGGACCTTTTTTAATGGAATAAATTGTCCAATCCGCTTGTTTATCAAAACCAAGTGAGATATCATACTCAAAAGTAACCATTGTCATTCACTCAATATTTGATTAGAATTGTCTGAGCTTAAGTATGAGAAGACAGTCAATTTGAATTTTGTCAATTTTGAACATTTAAGGGTAAGTAATGTGATATATCTGTTGAAAAAACTTGTTCAAGATGTTATGCCCTTCAACATCGTATTCCACTGTAGTAAAGAATAGATAACAAATGCTCAAGTAAGACAGCAGTCAAAAAAGGAAATTTGGTAAAATTTCGACAATTCAAGGACCATAAGTCCAGAGTCAATTTTGAAATTTGGCTGTTGAATAAACTGACAGTCAATACATTATTCCCATTTTACCTATTGTTGGTAAAGATTGAATAGGAAATGCTAAAGTTAGAGAGTGAACATATTGAAATCGGAAAAAAATACATTACAGGCCCAAAACAAAAAAGTTAATAATCTGATCTGACTATTCAACAAACTGTTGATCTTAAATTGTAACCAAGTTAGGTAGACCTTGGATAAGGAATATAGAATTGAATTTTGTCAATTCAAAGACCATGTTACATAACAAATTTTGAATGGTTTATTATAAGGTCTGTTAATTTGCCTTAATGGAAACCCACGCCTTAATAAGCTCCACTGCTCTAAGTTCCTGGCAACTCGCTGTCTTCTTGAATGTGAACTATGAGTGTCTCCCTTCCCAGAACGGAAATGTCAGTTTATTCCATGACCTCATGTCTCCAGGTTTCTCTCTCCACTCTGTGCAATCCAAAGGGAAATGTTTGTTTCTGGTTCCCCTCATTTCTCACAAGTATAGTCTGCTCCTATGGGTCTCGGGATGCCATGGGTGCATCTGTCTGTGGAGACACAAACTCCAGTCGGCTCTCATCTTTGCTCTTCACTCTCATTAGGCACCATTCTGTCACTTTAACACTACAATTATCCAGAAACAGACTTTTAAAATGCTTTCTGCTTTGCTAGTGCATCTGTTCGGTGAAATTTTAAACCTTTAAACTGTCCTTTCAATATCCAAAATATTGATATTCATCATGTTTAACATTCAACATTTCAATTCTGTTAACACGTCCAAGCATTAGTTACAATTCCCAGACATAAAGACTATCATCATAGAAAATATGGCTAAAATTGACGTTAGGCTTCATCTGAAAGTATAATAACTTGGGTAATGAATTTCTCATGAATCAGTTCAAATAGCCATTTGCATTGATCAGCAACAAATCATAGAAGATATGACCGACTTTGTATATATAATCCTTATATGTAAAGTTGATTTGCAAAAATGAATAAAAAAGAAGTGTATCGATTATATATCACTGAATCTTTCGAGTGACATAAAAGAATATATCATGATGCATTTATCTGTAATAAGTTTGACATAATACCAGCCTTCGACCCATTATGGCGGATAATAAAACATATTTCAATAAAAATTTGTTAAATAATGCATAAGCTAACCAAATGGATATACACCCCTCAAAGGTTTCATTGACAAAATGACATCCTTTATGTAGACCTTTTCTCTTTCTATAAACCAAAACAATCACACATCTAATTTACCAGCTTATACAGAGAGTAAAGCCCTGTAAAGGTGTATACAATGGCATTTTGAATTCCATTATTAAACATTAATGCAGAGCAGCTACACTCATTAATGTACATGTAGACAGGCTTGCATATATAAGAAAGGCTGCTGTTAACCCTTTTGCATGTTGACGCATTTGACTGATATTGCCCATTACGGCATGTTAATGCATTTGGCCGATTATATGACAACTGAATGTATAAGCGTTTTACCCCATTTCAAATGGTTCATTTTTACAATTCAATTTTTTAAATTTGTTTTTGTGAACTTCATCTAGTAGTAAAGTACAGCATTATGGGTATTGATTTTGTTTCAAAATTAACTGATTAAAATATGAACATGATTATTTACACAGCCAATCACAGGTGTAGTTTTCCACTGTGACATAAATACCATAATGCTGGAAATCTCATTTTAAACATAGCACAGACAACAGCGAAACCTTACATTTCTAACCTAATGCAGACAACAGGTAAACTTTATGTTTTAAACTTAACACAGAAAACAAGGAAACCTTACGTTTTAAACTTTGCACACAGAAAACAAGGAAACCTTATGTTTTAAACTTAGCACACAGACAACAAGGAAATCTTACGTTTTAAACTTAGCACGGAAAACAAGGAAATCTTACGTTTTAAACTTAGCACACAGACAACAAGAAAAGCTTACGTTTTAAAATAAGCACACACACAACAAAGAACCCTTAAGTTTTGAACTTAGCACTGACAACAAGGAAGCCTTACGTTTTAAACATAGCACACAGACAACAAGGAAGCCTTACGTTTTAAACATAGCACACAGACAACAAGGAAGCCTTACGTTTTAAACATAGCACACAGACAACAAGGAAGCCTTACGTTTTAAACAAAGCACACAGACAACAAGGAAGCCTTACGTTTTGAACATAGCACACAGACAACAAGGAAGCCTTACGTTTTAAACATAGCACACAGACAACAAGGAAGCCTTACGTTTTAAACATAACACACAGACAACAAGGAAGCCTTACGTTTTAAAAATAGCACACAGACAACAAGAAAGGCTTATGTTTAAAACTTAGCACACAGACAACAAGGAACCCTTACGTTTTAAACTTAGCAAAAGGACAACAAGAAAACCTTATGTTTAACTTAGCACAGGCAACAAGGAAGCCTTACATTTTAAACTTAGCACAGACAACAAGGAAGCCTTACATTTTAACATCGCACAGAAAACAAGGAACCCTTATGTTTTAAACTTAGCACACAGACAACAAGAAAGGCTTATGTTTTAAACTTAGCACACAGACAACAGTGAAGCCTTACGTTTTAACGTCGCACAGACAACAAGGAACCCTTATGTTTTAAACTTAGCACACAGACAACAAGAAAGGCTTACGTTTTAAACTAAGCACACAGACAACAAGGAACCCTTACTTTTTAAACTTAGCGCAGACAACAAGGAAACCTAATGTTTTAAACTTGGCACACAGACAACAGTGAAGCCTTTATTTAAACCAATTGTGAAGCAACAAGACCATAAAAAATCAGTTAAGCAACATTTTTTTATTATTTTTAAAACTAAAAAAAGAAATGCCTTTTGAAATCCCTTTTGTTTAAAATCTTTTCTACACAAATTCTCAGCCTTGTTGCAGCAAAAACAAGAACACGTCTAAAATAATAAAATTCAAATACTTTCAGCTGACTTGTTAACATTGAAAAATGTGCAAAAACAGACACATTTATCTTTTTCATGCTAAAAGTACATGGAAAAACAAAAGAATTATGCTGCGCAATTCTCGTTAAGAGAAAGTTCTGTGAGATATGGTTTAATTATTTAATATCTAATGAAAACAATGTTAAAAACAGTTCCATGGCACACTTGGCGAGGTACTGAAAAAATGTACCGGTAGTTATAGATTAACAAACTTGTATGAAAGAAATTGGCAAAAATATGTGATCGCGTTGATTAATAAATGGCTTTATGATCAATCAACTATGACGGCCTCGAATATTTGAATCAGTGCTTCATGCAATACAGCTATAAGCAATGAGACTGTCCCAATTCCTTGTTACAACATTGCAGTCATTAATCAAACAGGCATCACTCTGGGTAAGCAGCATTGTCAGACAACTGCCAAGGGGGGGTGTTATCTAATAAACATTCACATACAAGGAAACAATCCTCTTTTTTGGAAAAAAACAATATTTTTATGGTTTGACACATAAAAGCATTTATCTAATAGTTTATATAAATGGCAGTTATGACAGTTTGCACAAAACAATTTTGCCAACATTAACAATTACTGTTTGGTGCACACAATCCTCTAAAAGGGTGACAGACACATTGCATACAAATGGCTACATTTGAATTGCAAAACAAAGTACAGAGCAATAATAGAAAAAGTATGAAGGACGAAGGCAATTTGAAAAAAGCTATGCAAGCCATATCTATATTTCTTGGTTGGCCAAGGGGCATAACTCAAAACCTTTTGTAGGTCTCCAAGGTACAATCGACATGTGAATTTTGAATGCCTGGAGATGCCAAATTATTATGTATCGATCAAAAGGGGTGTATGAGTAAAACAATAATATGTCAAAATATTATTAAAAAATATTGGAAACAAGGCCCAAAAAAGAAAATTTTGGGTTTAACTGACAAATGTACAAAAAGGCGCCGATTCTACCATTTTAATTGTCTACTGGTAAAGCAAATAAACAAGAGGGTCAAGATGGTCTTATATCACCCAAGCGATTGTACAAAGGGATCTGAATTTATTGATCAGACAACATACTTGACGCCTCCGTTCTGTACACTACAGGTGAAACTATAATACGTCCCATTTTTTAATTGGGCTTATAAAACATGAAAAATATGTACGGCATAAGTGTGTACCAAATCTTATGGCCAATACCAAATTGTTCCCACAAAGATCAAGTCCCTAAGAAAACCATCGTTGATGATGGCAATGACCACATCAGAATTATGAGCAAACATGTTTCATCTGCAAAGACAAGCTGAAATAAACACTAAAGGAACATAGAAGAGAGTTAACTGACAATTGTACAGGCTGGATCAGAGATTTTGTTATGATTTGAAAGATTACTTGGGTAAGAAAACTCCATTCCCAAGGGTTTCAAACATTATGAATAACTTAAGATTCATTTATTTATTACATTTATCACACATTTATTCTTATATCGTCAGTATTTCAAGAGTCACTGGGGTTTTATGTTGCCAACGCGCATTGAAAGATGTCAGTAGTAAAAGACTGCAGACTGTTTTATTGCATTCAATTCGTTGTCCACAATATAACTGATATAATAAATCTGCAGCCACACGTTTGCAAATTGATATAACTTGTGTTTTGCAAATTGATGCAATTTGCTGAAGTATAAACATTCCAAAGAAAACTTGATCCACATAAAAAAATTATGAATACTTGGAACATGTCCAATGGCCACTCATTGTAGTCTGCTGAATGTGCCTGTGAAAAGAAATAAATTACAAAATAACTGGTTAATATCTTTTTATTCCTTGTCAATGTAAAATTAGCAACAAAGACTTTGAAAGAGCAAGTTTTCAAACAAAAATTGTCAGTCACAGGCAAATTTCTATTGGACTGACAAAATATCGGAAGCTGCTCCATCCAAATGGACTAAATTGATCAATATAAATTGTGATAACGTTTAAAAGATTCAAAATATTCTCATACTTCTTTCTGCATTATACAGATAGATAAATTTAGAAAGTTCATATAATGGATAATGTGCCGTTAGAAAAGTTTTTATGGGTGATATTTTGCTTTCAAATAGTTAATATTCATTTTTTGGTTATATTTATTTTCAAAGTCACCTGTTTAACTTACAATATAACTAATCTATTTAAAATCACTTAATAATAAAAATTACATAAACATGTGCAGATTTTTATTTCCTTTCCAAACATGCAATCTTAATTGGGTCTTAAAACAGTAATAAAGAATTTATCAGTGTTTATACAACACAATGGTCATATACTGCCAGATGGCTAATCAGTTATTCAAAAATGCCACGATATTGAAAGTATCATATCTAACTGGGCCTCAGACTGAAATGATATTTTATATTCAGTGTACCACTTGATAAAGAAAAAGATATTTATGAGACAGCATCTGTTGAAAATATGCAAAGAATACAAGATGTTTTAAGCAGTCTTCAAATTTTATCATTTTCTTAAAAAAATATGAAACTGGCTTGGAAAAGCAAAAAAATGTATATTTTTCAGGCTCCATCAATGAGATAAACTGTTAATTTTAGAAACTGTCTCAAAAACATTATTTCATTTTGATTGATGACAAAGCAGATTCACTACATTTACATATTCTTCAATCCGTTATTTTTTTGTATGAAGAACATGCTGCATCCTTATATCAGCAGACTGTTCTCATAATGAGTTTCAAAGAGTATCAGTCCGAGATAAACAACTTACAAGTTGGCAAATATGGTGAATTAACAGTTGTATTTGAGGACAGACTGCCAATTATCTTGTCTGATCTTGGATGATTGAACATCATGATTAAGGTCAATGTATAACAACAGATGAACTCTCTGCCTGGTCTTACAACAGTGGCACAACAAACACAGTGATGAGACCACGAGAATATCACTGTCAACAAAGTATGGGTGAGCCGAATGCCGACATTTGGCCTTAGCTTTCATTTGGACAAGACACGTAACATCATCATCTATGCCACAACTGTGACCTTGGAACAAAATGCCTAGTGTTACTGAAACATGTTTATTCAGAAACGAATACCTAGAAAAAAATTAAGATATGGCATAAGTCAGTTTTGCATGCACAAACGTGCATGTGATAAAACATGTTGTTAAGATGATTCTTGAAGAAGAAAGCAACATTTTGACTAACAGGTTTACTTAATCAGCCAATACAAGCAGATAAACCATACAGCATACATGCCATATTTTCTGGAGACCATTCAGGGGGATTTGTTCAAAAGGCTGAAAATTCAGGGGGATTTTGGTTGTATTCAGGGGGATTTTTTTAGCAGGTCTAAGTTGGCGAAATTTTAAAGATTTTTTAGACGCAAGTACGAAAAAATGTATTCACATATAGTTTGCTTTGAAAACCTCTTAACTTTTTCATTATACAGAATTATTTTATGTCATGATTTATCATATTCTTATGATACACTGTCAGGTCATACTGTAATGCACTTGCAGAACAAAATATGTCATTGGAAAAATATGTTTTTGAGACAATTAAATTAAATTTACTTTCCTCCAAAGTCTTTTAAAAAATTGTGCTTAATTCTATCAGCTTGATTACTTTCAGACAATAAGAGAATAGAGTTAATATTATTAATTTCATCCTTCCAAAATAGTAATATTTCTTTGCCTTTGATAATTACTACAAATTAATTGATCACTTGTTGTAAAAGTTTCCTTTTGGCATTTCACCCTTGAGGAGTTGTTTCTTTACATTCAGTTTCACTCACATACTGTGGTTTCACTTACTTTGTCATTATTGCCTGATGTAAAATTTCTAAAAAAAAAAAAAAAAATTTTTTTTATAAATTCCGGGTGATTAAAAAAAAAAAAATTTTTTTTTTTTTTTAGAAATTTTACATCAGGCAATAATGATGGATCAAAATTCCGGGGGATTTTTCAAAATAAAATAGATATAGCATCTATGATACAGCAAGTACACTACTTCTAAAGTGTAACTTTTCAAGTCGAAAGTAAACAGCTGAAATTGTTTTGTTATGTTTGTTTGTAATACATCTCAGAAAATAGCTGGTAGCTCGAGTTTCATGTTATCATTTACCCAACTAAACATAAAGATCCTTGTATCTTGTATTGCACAAATGTGCATAAACATAACAAGAGCAATATGGGTAAAGAGCATCTGTTGACATTAGTTGAATTTTTTTGGATTGGTTGAAATAAGTTGAATGTTTTTGCATCAGTTGAATGTTTTTGCATCTGTTGAAATTAGTTGAGTGTTTGCGCACCAGTTGAAATAAGTTGAATGTTTGTGTTTCTGTTGAAATTAGTTGAATGTTTGTGTTTCTGTTGAGATAAGTTGAAAGTTTGTGTTTCTGTTGAAATTAGTTGAATGGTTGTGCATCTGTTGAAATTAGTTGAATGTTTTTGCATCGGTTGACATTAGTTGAATGTTTTTGCATCTGTTGAAATTAGTTGAATGTTTGTGTTTCTGTTGAAATTAGTTGAATGTTTTTGCATCTGTTGAAATTAGTTGAATGTTTTTGCATCTGTTGAAATTAGTTGAATGTTTTTGCATCTGTTGAAATTAGTTGAATGTTTTTGCATCTGTTGAAATTAGTTGAATGTTTGTGCATCTGTTGAAATTAGTTGAATGTTTTTGCATCTGTTGAAATTAGTTGAATGTTTTTGCATCTGTTGAAATTAGTTGAATGTTTTTGCATCTGTTGAAATTAGTTGAATGTTTTTGCATCTGTTGAAATTAGTTGAATGTTTGTGCATCTGTTGAAATTAGTTGAATGTTTGTGCATCTGTTGAAATTAGTTGAATGTTTGTGCATCTGTTGAAATTAGTTGAATGTTTTTGCATCTGTTGAAATTAGTTGAATGTTTTTGCATCGGTTGACATTAGTTGAATGTTTTTGCATCTGTTGAAATTAGTTGAATGTTTGTGCATCTGTTGAAATTAGTTGAATGTTTGTGCATCTGTTGAAATAAGTTGAATGTTTGTGTTTCTGTTGAAATTAGTTGAATGTTTGTGCATCTGTTGAAATTAGTTGAATGTTTTTGCATCTGTTGAAATTAGTTGAATGTTTTTGCATCTGTTGAAATTAGTTGAATGTTTTTGCATCTGTTGAAATTAGTTGAATGTTTTTGCATCTGTTGAAATTAGTTGAATGTTTTTGCATCTGTTGAAATTAGTTGAATGTTTTTGCATCTGTTGAAATTAGTTGAATGTTTGTGCATCTGTTGAAATTAGTTGAATGTTTGTGCATCTGTTGAAATTAGTTGAATGTTTTTGCATCTGTTGAAATTAGTTGAATGTTTTTGCATCTGTTGAAATTAGTTGAATGTTTTTGCATCTGTTGAAATTAGTTGAATGTTTGTGCATCTGTTGAAATTAGTTGAATGTTTGTGCATCTGTTGAAATTAGTTGAATGTTTTGCATCTGTTGAAATTAGTTGAATGTTTGTGCATCTGTTGAAATTAGTTGAATGTTTGTGCATCTGTTGAAATTAGTTCAATGTTTGTGCATCTGTTGAAATTAGTTGAATGTTTTTGCATCTGTTGAAATTAGTTGAATGTTTTTGCATCTGTTGAAATTAGTTGAATGTTTTTGCATCGGTTGACATTAGTTGAATGTTTTTGCATCTGTTGAAATTAGTTGAATGTTTGTGCATCTGTTGAAATTAGTTGAATGTTTGTGCATCTGTTGAAATTAGTTGAATGTTTGTGTTTCTGTTGAAATTAGTTGAATGTTTGAAATAGTATGTCCTGACGTATTGAAACATTAAATGTATTTAACATAGAACACTCAATACTTGCAGTCACAAATTTTCAACTTAACTAAAATGATCTACTTATTTCGTCCTTTGATTCCAGAGAGAAATCAGAACCAGCGCCATTCCAGTTATGAGAGCATCAAAATTTTAGAATGAGTTTTTGGTTGACGCTTTTTTTCTCCCTGTTGAGACACATGACATGTCAGAAATCATCGATACTCTTCACCATATATGATACATTATCCATCTCCTGTCGCCACAAACAATATTTAATTCCAATTCTCATTCCCGAGCGGGACAGAAGTAATATATTAACCATATTACATGTACTTGATATACAGTAACTGTTTGTTCCTGGCACCATCTTGCCAGGTTAGATTATTAGAAAACTCATAAGATGGCTTCTGACAAAATTTACTTGCTGGAAAGAACCATTTCTCATCCCATTCATTTCTCCCTGCCTTTCTGGGCGGGTATCTGATCTAAGCTATATTATTGGCTTCTTGAAAAGAAAACCATTAGTTTGATCCCCATTACGATATCTGTTTTCCTAAGATTTACTTAACAGGAGTTGATTTTATTTCTTACCAGCTCAGACAAACATTTTATGGAAATTCAGGCTCGATATCAGTCAGAAAGCAGTATATAAGAATTTGAGAAGAATGAATTAAGCAGTCTGTAATTTTTGACCAGTTTTGGTTGGAATCATAAAAAATATTTATTTTTTTGCTTATTTCCATATAAAGGTAACGCCAATAATTGCTTTGATTGTTGATTCAGTATCAGTTGTGTGGCAGGACCATAATGGATGTCTGTTTTACTTAGCAGCTATCTTAGTCTTAAGGGATACTGCCTCTCAACGGGCCAATTTGGTTGACCAGATAAAAGAGAGCACTCATGGCCCTTTAATTTTGACAGAAGACCCTTATATCAACGACTAATGATATTACCCTCTTTAGTAGAATAGTTGACCAATTAAAAGGAAAAATTTACTTTTCCTTATTCACTATTCATATTATTTACAATTCTTACCTCAGGGTCCAAGAAGACATAGCACTCAGCCCTTTTTCAAACCCTTCCTGCACGGAGCTCTTGAATGACTTGGGCATATGTAATGGATCACTCCTGGGACATCAGACTTGTCGAGCCCATACCCTATATAATACCCCATCTAGTAGAACAATTCCTATTTACAATTCTTACCTCAGGGTCCAGGAAGACATGGCACTCAGCCCTTTCTCCATCCCTTCCTGCGCGGCCTATCTCCTGCACGTAGCTCTCGAATGACTTTGGCATATTGTAATGGATCACTCCTCGGACATCAGACTTGTCGAGCCCCATACCGAACGCCACAGTGGCAACTACAACGCGAAGTTTCCCGCCCATGAAAGAATTTTGTACACGTTTCCTGGCAGCAGCAGTGAGCCCAGCGTGGTAGCTCTCTGCACTCCACTCAAGTGTGGGACGCTGACGTCGTCTTCCTTTGTCAATTAGCTTCTCTGTAGGTACGCCTGTGTTCATACATGTCCTGATTATTGTGGCAACTTTGTCCGTCTGGTCACGACGTGTACAATAAATGATGATGGAATCCAAGGTGCCAAATCTTTCACCCTTTAACAACCCCGTCAAAGCCTGTAATTTATAAATCATGCTTATTCTTTTCAAGCTCACTTTGGAACAATTGAGTGACCTTTGGCACAATCGAGTCATTTACACACATTCATACAACTATGAAAGGGCCAATTAAACAGCTCATGTTTATATTTGAGCAAAAAGACAAATGTTTTGCCATTGAGAATTTAAAATAACAACGGCTATCATAAGACAGCACTGACAATCATACATCGCTTGTTTGTAAGATATATAATTGATGACTGCTTGATGGCCCTGAAAACCCGAAATTGCCATAAACATTTGACTGGAAGCTAATGCCAGGGCGAGTAGAAAAGCTCTCCTTATTCTTGGGAAAGTCAAGCTTAAAGATGAATTTGTGGATCCATCCCCAGCAAAGCGTTATTTCATGGTTTCTCTAAAAGAGGACCATTACTGGATTATATCATGGAAATGGAATAGAGCAAGATTCAAATCATTTAATAGCTGTTTTCACAATCACAAGATCAAATCCTTAAACAGGGGAAAGAATGAATGAATGTTTGCTTTATTCTCACATTTAAGGTTCTAATAGAAAAAAGACTTAAACATGATTCATGTCGATTATAGCTGTCTTCACAATAAAGCTCAAACATAATACAGCCATTGTTCAAAAACTGCTGTTTGCAGTGGCATGATTGTTTTAAGTGTCAACAAAAAACTTTATATATACATATTTTATGACCAATGTAGTACAGCCCTTTTTTATGGCAAATTTGGGGCCAATATTTGTCTCTGTATAAGGTCATTACAAGATATTTGCATTTACTTGTTAAACCGTTTGTGTTCCTAAAACAGATTAAGTGCATTACATTCACGCAGCATTCAACTGTGTCAATTTTCGCCTGATTATCAGAATTCTTACTCATCAGCATAAATTATTATAAAATATGTGTGAGCCAAACATTTGTCTAATTTCTTTTGCTTTCGTCTCAATTAGACATGAAATTGGCACATTTTCTTTGTGAAAAAATAAATAAATAAATAATAATACACTGTCTAATCATTTTCGCTTTCGGCTGAATTCGGTATTAGGCTATTGGCATTAAAAATATTTATAATTTGAATTTTACAAAATCATAATTTGCACTTGAGTTATTTCATATGTAGTAATAATGGCAACACGAATTAACTATCGCCATTATTTTCCTTTAATCTATATATGTATTGTTTAATCATAAGTACTTGTACATACATGTAAATATATTTATTTATAGACATTGGAATTATATTATCATTGTCTTATAAATCACATGTTATTAAGTCATACAACTATGCTCCATGTATATATGTACATACTCGATCACACTTATAAATATGTCTATGTATTATGTAATGCCATGTTCAATATCTTCTTCAAAGGAGGAAATAAAGAATTATCTATCTATCTATTGTCCAACTATGAAAACAGGTAAAGATCAGGTGGGCACCATGTTAAGTTTCAAACAATCGATAATCTAGCTCCCATGATGGTAACATGATTTCTGTAAATTCCCTAATTTTGCAATATACAAGTTAAATTTCCCCTGTCAAAAGGCCCCGCCATACTTCCCCAAATTTGGGGAAAAAAGGCTGTAGTATACTACAAATATTTTTGCAAACAGTGTTCTCAACCAATCGGCCTCTTCCTAACAACACTATTTGAAGGATGGCTTTATAAACTGATTTTTGTTATTTAAAACAAACCTGATCTCTGTCAGGATCACAGGACACTGAGAGGACAAGGTTAGAGGGAATGGGTGAGCCTCTAACAGTTGCCCGGGCAAAGTCGCTGATCCCAAGGTGACGACTAACGTCACATGCTGTAGACATGGTGGCCGTCGCTGTTAGACCAAGGAAACATCGAACTCCAAGGCGATCCTTTAACACCTGTGAGGGGGAAATTACCATTGTTTTACTTCAGAACAAATATGAACTAATTTTCAAGTAAAAGGCATTTCAGGTTCAAGCAAAAGTCAGGGCCAAGCAAATATACAAGTCTCCACTTAATTAATTTTTCCATTAAAAAGGGAATGGATAATAATCACATAGCTTAGAAGCTTGGAATAAGGGACTTCTTTATGAACCTTTGAAGCTGTAAATCTGAAACAGGAGGAGACCTTGCATGCTGTCCTCAAGCTGAACCCTAACAAATTACACATGATTATATGATTTTGTGATTAGTTGCAGCTCCTCAGTGATACTTAACCCTTGGTGACCATTTAAAGCGCTTTATTCTGGCAATCTTAGCAGGGTTATTCCAGGAATATCAGCATGTTTATTGGAAGAGTTAGAATAGGACATCGAACCTATTGTTACCTATATGACAGGAATACCAGACAAATGGCCATACACAGATGCCATACTTTAATATACTTGATGTAAAATTAAACATAAGAAAATAAAACACAAGCATTGAATATTTAAGGAAAAAAATGCTATCGGTCTAATACAAATGGGATTACATAATAATGCAGCAACGGTTGAAGGCTTCTTAATTGATTGTGACCTTGACATGACAGGTGTGCCATTTACCCATCACTTTCAAACAGGGCTTCCATTAAAGGCAATTTGGAAGTATATTTCTCCCTAATACTGGGCTACAACTTTTGAAATTGAGTACAAAAACTTTCATAAATTAGGAAAAATTTGATGCTCAAAATATCAAAACCTGGTAATGCAGGCCACATTGTCGATAAATCTTTAAGAAAAATAAATTATCTGAACACAATATTGTGGAGTTGGCAATTTATAGTCACAAATTATTAAAGATTAAGCTAATAGTTAGAGAATAGGGGAAAACATTCAACTTTCCAAGAGTTTGGGAGTCTAAAATCTGCATTCTTGAATGATGACAAGGATTATTTATATTTCCAGTTTTAAATTCTTAATGGAAGCTCTTCCAGAAAAGCAGCATCTTTCTCCATCAAAATGAACCAAGATGGTATATAATGCCTTTTAGCAGTAATAGGATCAATCAGTTGGCACCTTCAGAGAACAGATACTTGCAGCTATATATTAACAGGAATGGTAATGGGAAAAGTAGAGGATGGGTAAACACCTAAATAAATATGTCTGCAACTTTTCTGCGTTACAAATGTCCAAAAATGCAAGAGGTTTAACTAAAACTTCCTGATATATTGTTAATTTAAGTTTTGGACTAGGTGACTTGTCTGGTGCATTAAGACGTCAGGGTGTCTTCTCCAAAGCGATATTTGATGGAGGTGAAAAACAGCCTCAATATTGTGCAAATTTTATTCTATTAGACTTATCTTTTACTTTTAAATTACAATATCAGATAATTGTCAGTTAAATGCGACTGTTTTACCTCTGGCACTGTAGATAACAATTTAAGTCTACACAGGGAGTACACATGTTAATCAGAAGATTTTGAAGTCTTGATTCTCTACCTCGGGGTAGATACAAATAGAACTAGATGAGGCTGTAAACTTCTTACCACAAGATCAATATCCTGAACTGGAGCTTTAAATGATACATCAATATGAGTACATGTGATTTTGAAATTTGCAGTTTTATTACCTATGACTTAAAATAAACTGATTTGTTTTCTTTTGAAGTTTCAATTTGTGCACCAATTGCATGACAAAATATTGTAAGATTACAAATTTCAATTGAATACTAAGTGTGTGCTAGTAATAAAACTGAAATTAAAACTATTTATAAACAATTCAAACAAGAGCTGTTATGGAGACAGTGGGATGGAGTTTAATGTTGCTTTGAAGTTTAAGGAAAGCAAAGTTTGGTAAACATGCTTGGATCACTGTAAAATTAGATTACGTGCAAAACCTTAACCAGAATATCTAAGTTGAATAATAAAGGGCCATTTTTTGCATCTTATGCAAAATAGTTATCTAAATTGGTTATCTAAGTAAGTTGGATGGTTGGGTGCCCTTGTATAAAGGCAGTAATACTGAACCCAGAGTTATGGTTCTTGTGTTATGCACTTCTCCTAGATGAGAGCTTTTTGTCTTTGAAGTTTAAAGTCAATACCTCAAAGACTTATCAAGTTAAACTTTAGACAAAATTTATTATGAAAATTAACAAAGGGCAATAAAACTGAACCCACAGTTATGGTTTCTATGTATCGCAATTCTCCTAAATGAGATTTATCTGTATATGAAGTTTGAAATCAATACCTGAAAGACTTTTCAAGTTATACTTCTATGAACTACTTTTATGAAAATTATCAAAGGGAAACTACACCCCACCAAGAGTGTGTTGCACTTCAAGAGATCTATTTGTATAAGATGTTTGAAGTCAAAACCTCAAGTAATGATCCTGACCAAAAATATGTATTAGAATTTACAAAGGGCAATTACTTAAAAAAAATGCATCCAGAGTTGTGGTTCTAGTGCACTCCTCCTTAATGAGATCTAGCTTTGTATGAAGTTTGACATCAATACCTCAAAGACTGTTCAAGTTATGCTCTTGACAAGATTGCCTCATCACACACACACACACACACACACACACCTGCCATTACTATTTCCCCTTCACCATCTGCGGGGGATAACAAAAACTGATCATACAATACACTGGTTTATAAGATGCTTGCAATATGCAAAGGTTTTTTTCCTCAATTCTAAATTCCTCCAGCTATGTTTCTGCTGATAAATAAACCAAAGTACAAACACTTAAAAGTGGAGCATGCTCACCTTACAGAGTCTAAGGTACGAGGGTCGGAAGTTATGGGACCACTCGGACAGGCAGTGGGCTTCATCAATACACACAAACCCCACTGGAGGCAGCCCGCTCATGACTGACAATAGTGACATGCTTCCGCCTGCTATCGCCTCAGGGGAGACAAGCAGGAACTGGGCTTTCCCAGACTTAACAGATTCAATGACGTTTTCTCGCTGGGTTTTTGTCATGTTCGTGTGCAGACATACACCCTGGATTCCCTTGGGAAGCCCTGTCACCTGTAAAGAAACAGATTGTTGGAATGTTAAAAGCGATGTTTACAGCAGGCCTCAAAAAAATTGTTTAAGGTCCCATGCCCAGCAGGGTGAGTGAACATAAACTTTTACTCCCATGCAGAAAAGTTACTCTCTCTACATTTTCAACAAAATTTGCCAACAAAATCTGGTAACACTGATTAATGACATTGATTGGATAGTCTTGCAGCCACTCAAATTGACTTTCTCAGACAATCAACTTTGGATCGGCTCAATTATTGTAACAGCGTTCTTTTACCTCGTCCTGGCAACTTACTGCTGCACAATTCATTTATGTAGAAGTCAGGAACCAGATCTTCTATAACCGGTTTATACTTGATTATAAATTATTCAAAACAATTTTAATAATAATTTAATAGTAATTAAATAATTAATCAATAAATGATTAATCATTCTTTATCTTTTTTTCCCTGAGGAATTATCTTCAACATAAAATCAATTAAACAGTCTCCATGTTTGACCCTATAATTATGATTTTTATTGCAGTTATTGTTTTGAAAACTAAATAGGAGAAATCTAAATTTGGAGAATCTTATGCGCCCCTGGCAGACAGTTGTGATTGAACTCGATATTCACTCTTAAATTCAAGCGGGCAGGTGGATATGTTGAGGTTTGATACATAAATATGCCTTACACCAGTTTTAAAATTGCTTGTTATGTTAATTTATGCATTGTAAAAAATTATCTATGTGCAAGTATAATCTTTTTTTTTTATAGAAACATGGCAAAACTTAATAATAATATAGAGTCTATACATTCCACTTCCGACTTCTGCATTGAGAATATTTGATGGTAGTATTGTATAACTTAAAAATGGTTATAAGTGAACTTTTTACCAAGTCTTTTTTTTATATATAGTATGTATGCAATGTGCTGTTTGTCGAGTTATGTGCTGTTTTTCCATGTTTCTTGTTTGTGATTTTTTGTTTTTATGTTCTATGTCTTTGGCATTTACCCAGTGCCATTAAACTGGGTTAATGTGGGAGCCTCAACACGATGTGACACATATAAGCATTTTAAAACTTTGTTAAACCCAGAAAAATATTTATGTATTAATCTACCATTTTATGTGAGGAAATCGTTAGCGAGATTCCGATGTTCTAGCCATAAATTGTTTATTGAGACTGGTCGACATTTGGGTATCAAAAGGGAAAATGGACTGTGTAGATATTGCTTAATTAATTTTTATTTTTTCAATCAGATATGTTGAAGATGAATTTCATGTATTCTTTCAATGTAACAAATTCAGGCAAGAAAGGCAATTTTATATCTATAAATGGTACACGGGCAGGCAAGACTTCCAAAACTTCATAAATCTTATGCAAAGTCTAAACGATGACCAAATAAGTATAGCATTCTTTGTAAATGTAATAATGAAACAAAAAGATAAGGAAAAATGACTGTCATTAAGAAATCACAACTCTAAAGATTTTATGTGTTGTATTGTATATGTTGTATTATGGGCCGGAGGCCTTTCTTTACAAAATAAATTTGACTTGACTTGACTTGTTTAAACTTTTTGCTACTGAGCTTGTTTCTGTAGTTTTTCGCATAAATGTTAAAAAAAATCACAATAAAATCTTAAAACAGATTTAAGCAATGGCCAAGGTTTACGGTTTTCTTACAAAGTACACACAGACCCTAACACTACCAATGCTTCAACAATACCTGAACTCTTTTTTACTTAAACATATGAGCCAAAACACCAATCTTTATAAATGGCAGTACCAGTCACCTAGCAAGGCTGAAAATAACTGAATTGTATATCATGATCATGTAAACTGCCTCCTGTGTGTCATCATTCACACTGACGAATGGAACTGTGACCCATGACAAGTGAAAAAGTAGTAGGGTTCCACCACAAACTGGAAAACTTGTGATTGGAGAAATGACCCAAGTACCCTGGTAGGTCAACTGCAAGGACAGTGTCCGAAGTACCCTGGTAGGTCAACTGCAAGGACAGTGACCGAAGTACCCTAGTAGGTCAACTGCAAGGACAGTGACCGAAGTACCCTGGTAGGTCAACTGCAAGGACAGTGACCGAAGTACCCTGGTAGGTCAACTGCAAGGACAGTGACCGAAGTACCCTGGTAGGTCAACTGCAAGGACAGTGTCCGAAGTACCCTGGTAGGTCAACTGCAAGGACAGTGACCGAAGTACCCTGGTAGGTCAACTGCAAGGACAGTGACCGAAGTACCCTGGTAGGTCAACTGCAAGGACAGTGACCGAAGTACCCTGGTAGGTCAACTGCAAGGACAGTGACCAATAGATAAAAGAAGTTAAAAGAATAATCAAACACCCAAGGCCAATATCATTAACAGTTTATTCCATGATTAAATCATTCTCAGCAGCGTCCCTATCTGTTCATCTATTCCTGCATAACTTCACCATATTGCCTCTGTATTGCTTACCCAATGATTGCACAAATAGTGATTCCAGCCAGCTTGTGCCAAAATACACCATAGTAACTTCTAATGCCATTTATTTTGCTTGTATTTTTGCTACGATGCTTTTTTTCAGAAAAGAATATGTTACTTTTTAAGATTTTAGGCAATCATGACTGTAGGTTAAGTTATTGGGGTCAAAGACAGATTCAAAGTTTACTGCACATGTTGTTGGAAAAACTTCCAATCCCTTTGCATGTCTTTTATCATATGATCATTAACGATGATACATTGCACTGCTTGACTGTTTCTTTTTTGTTTTCTTCATTATAGATTGTGTTAATGTATTGTCATGCAATAAAATATGATTAAATTTAAATAACTACCACTAAACAAGAGGCCCATGAGGGCCTATGCTCTACTGGCATGGCTCTTGTGGTCATTTTCATCCAGGGCATTTATGTATGGGTAATAGGCAACAAACATTATAGTTCCAGTTTGGGTTTGGGGTAGCTAAAAAATGTGCACATTCAACATCTGGGGACAGAAAGTGTTGTAAGCAGATTAGATGCATGAACTATTTTAATATGTGCCAAGTAAAGGTCATCTGAGGAAAAAAAAATTGCTTTCAAAACTGTACTCCTGGTCAAAATTTCATTTTTGTAGCTTTAAAAATAAAAAAGTTGGTCAAAAGATCAAAGTCACATCATCCGAGGACAACATTGATGCTTGTTTGCAAAACTGTACTTTATGGTACAAATTTCATTGCTGTAGCTTTAAAAATAATAAAATAGGTCTAAAAGAGTGGGGCCAGCTTTAGCCCCAGGGGCATAATTTCAACTGTTTTGGTAGAGGGTCAATATATGATGCTCCACAACAAATACCAAAGGTATGGGCCTTGTGGTTTGAAACAAGAAGATTTTGAAAATATTTCTTAAATAAGTCTCTAGGAAACTTGTGACCTCCGGGACAGTGCCAGTTTTGACCCCAGGGGCATAATTTAAACAACCATGGTAGCGGACCACTAAATTATGCCTTATTCAAAATAGCAAGAGTCTGCAAAAGATTTTCAAGCATTCCCAATTTAAGTATACCAAACCTGTGAACCCCGGGGGATGGCCAGTAATGACCCCAGGTGCATAATTTGAACAAACATTCACAAGCTATTGTGTTTAGAAGGATGCCCGAACACACTAAAAGATTTTTAAACATTTCCCAATTTAAGTATACCAAACCTGTGAACAACCAATTGTGTTTAGATAGATGCGCAAACGTCAGACACTTTGGCCAATAGAGCTAAAATGGCCTTTGGCCTTTCAACAAGAGCAAGGGAGAGTAATACACAAAACCAACTGCACAACCAAAAAGCAAGTTGTCTCCCTTTAATCCTAGACTTGACTTTACATGTAAACTTGGCTATATATATCAAAAATAGACTTCGCTCATGTAGGCTAAAAATAGACTTAGCTAAAAATAGCATTCATTTTTTATACTTTCAAGGCCTATTATCTAGGCATGCATGGGCGGATCTGGCTGGTTTTCAAAAGGAACCAAGCTCTAATATATATCTAAATACTGTACAAGTTGCATCGAGATACAATTAATACTGAAGACTGTATTGTGTTCACAAGCAATTGTTTACATACGCACTGACAGTAGAGCTAAAAACTAAGATATTCTACTGATCACACAGTGTGATATCACAGGTCATGGTTCAAGGTCATGTCACTATGCTATGATCCTACGTGTGATGTCACAAGTCATGGTCATGTCACTATGCTATGATCCTACGTGTGATGTCACAGGTCATGGTTCAAGGTCATGTCACAATGTTGGTGTCTTTTCATGCAATTAACAGAAATTATATTTCATCTGGCTTGTAAAAAGGACAAGTGCAACTTCTGTGTCCATAAATGGAATACTGTGAATACCCCGCTTAATACAACATGTGACACGACCCAATCTTATATTGAACAGCTGTTAAAACACCTGTCTTAATACACAAGAAAGCAATTCAAAATTTTTGACAACATTGATAACATTGGAATATGACATAAAGACATTTTTAATTTTGACAGTAATTCTGACAAAGGCTTTGGTCAGAGTAACATCGAGTATGATGTTGAGAAAAGAAGGAAACCTTCATGCATGCAATTAGATTTTCGACGACAAGTGGTTTTTAATGATAATGTTTGGGCTACTATCTTAAGTGTGTTTTAATCAAAATAAACAAATAAATTATTGAGGAAAAACATATAAAATACATAAAAAAGGAGATATAGTATGATGTATAATAAAATATTATTTAACTAAATTGTGTAATACATATTCCCTCAATGTAAAGGGACAAGACATCAGATGATAAAGAAATTTACTCACATAAAACTGATATCGTGGTGAGTTTCTACAATGCCTTGTTACTTACTGCCGGATGTATCATAACGCTTACGACACATGTATCATTTCGTCACCTTAGTGCAATAACTCAATAACTGCATATAGATATAGAAGCAGATATTGAGTTCTTGCACTAAGGTGACATTTCGTAGTTTTTTGCATATTTTCCCAATTTGAGACTAACTAAGTTTATACCAGTTAATTTAAATATAGAATCAGTATATTTATCTGTACTAATCATGTTACTTTCACGTGCTAATCATTAAGAATTTACCATTTCACAAGTGTTTGAAGGTCTGCCCACTGCCACTCATCCGATACACAATCCCTTAGCCAAATTTTACGTGGAAAATGTGTCAGCCAATGAGGTTGTATTCTAAGTCAAATAGATGACCTGAACTAAACTCAGAATGATTAAGTAGGGCTTGTTCACTATGCTCACTCTTCCCATTCTTAATCAGTAAGTTTTAATTCATGTCATCTAACTATTACTTAATGTACACATTGGCTGAATGAGAACAGTCACATTGTGTAAATGGGAACTGATAAAAGAATATTTAGAAAAAACTTATAATTTGTAATTCATTTCCATACGAATAAGTTAACATAACAAACAAATTCATGGCGCCCTATGAGGCTTTATATCAATAGCCTTTTTCTTCTTTGAATAACTTGAATGGTTTAAGAGGTGTTTTTTGCACTACAAAACTACTTTTTTTCAAAACCAGATGAGCTCAGAAATCATAGATTTTACTTATATTACATATGTAAGATTTCTAATAAATCCTTTGACAAACACCAGGGATATAACTTGCGAAATACTAACTAGAGAAAGACATTTTACGAGACATTTAAAACTAAAAAATGAATGAAGATTCCTGTGTGGGTGACAGAATTGTAATTAATTGTCTGCAAAGCAGGCACCAAGAAATGAATTAAGTATAAAATATGCTCCTAAATGCCAGGATGAATCTCAATATAGTTTGTTTAGTATGCTTTTTGTAAAGAAATATCACCATTTTTCAAACATGCTTGAAGGATAATAGATGCAATATGGTTGTACAAACAAGGGTTGTGTGTTAAAAGTTCACAGCTGAAAATGTTATCTTTTGTTCAAATTTAGACAAGATGTCAATAAGTTCTTTTTATGAAAAAACACACAGACTTCCCACCTCCAGTACACAACACCACCAGTGTTACAGGTTAACCATGACTTACCTGGTCTTCCATAAGGGACACAAGAGGGGAGACAACTAAGGTGATACAGGGAGCCCTCTGGGCGTACAGGTAGGCTGGCAGCTGGTAACACAGAGACTTCCCACCTCCCGTAGACAACACCACCAGAGTTGACAAACCTGCAAAATCATCTCTTGATTTATAATAAAATGAGTGATCAAGTGCTGGGCTATCTAGGGATAGTAGGGCACTTTACTTACCTTTTTGGATGCATATAAATGACTACTTAACATATGCATCAATTTTGATGTACACATATTTAGTATTGCTTAGAAACCAGTGCTTCAAGAGGAATTTAGCCACAGGATGAGCAGATGAACCTGAAATGGGTGTCTCTGACTTGTCGACATGCACCACTTCTTTTCATCATAAAACCCCTCTTGCAGCACTGGAGACCTACTGCATCAAACTAATCCTAGAAATACTAGATATGAGAGTGCTGAAGAAGTATCCCCCTCTGTCCCACAAGGTTGTGGGTTTGATCCCCACCAGGGTGAGCGTGATCTAGCGGTATAGATTCCCCCCTCTGTCCTACAAGGTTGTGGGTTTGATCCCCACCAGGGTGAGAGTGGTCTAGTGGTATAGATGCCCCCCTCTGTCCCACAAGGTTGTGGGTTTGATCACCACCAGGGTGAGAGTGGTCTAGTGGTATAGATGCCCCCCTCTGTCCCACAAGGTTGTGGGTTTGATCCCCACCAGGGTGAGAGTGATCTAGTGGTATAGATGCCCCCTCTGTCCCACAAGGTTGTGGGTTTGATCCCCACCAGGGTGAGAGTGGTCTAGCGGTATAGATGCCCCCCTCTGTCCCACAAGGTTGTGGGTTTGATCCCCACCATGGTGAGAGTGATCTAGCGGTATAGATTCCCCCCTCTGTCCCACAAGGTTGTGGGTTTGATCCCCACCAGGGTGAGAGTTGTCTAGTTGTATAGGTGCCCCCCTCTGTCCCACAAGGTTGTGGGTTTGATCCCCACCAGGGTGAGAGTGGTCTAGCGGTATAGATGCCCCCCCTCTGTCCCACAAGGTTGTGGGTTTGATCCCCACCAGGGTGAGAGTGATCTAGCGGTGTAGATTCCCCCCTCTGTCCCAAAAGGTTGTGGGTTTGATCCCCACCAGGGTGAGAGTTGTCTAGCGGTATAGGTGCCCCCCTCTGTCCCACAAGGTTGTGGGTTTGATCCCCACCAGGGTGAGAGTGGTCTAGTGGTATAGATGCCCCCCTCTGTCCCACAAGGTTGTGGGTTTGATCCCCACCAGGGTGAGAGTGGTCTAGTGGTATAGATGCCCCCCTCTGTCCCACAAGGTTGTGGGTTTGATCCCCACCAGGGTGAGAGTGGTCTAGCGGTATAGATGCCCCCCTCTGTCCAGCAAGGTTGTGGGTTTGATCCCCACCAAGGTGAGAGTGGTCTAGTGGTATAGATGACCCCTCTGTACCACAAGGTTGTGGGTTTGATCCCCACCAGGGTGATAGTGATCTAGTGGTATAGGTATCCCCCTCTGTCCAGCAAGGTTGTAGGTTTGATCCCCACCAGGGTGAGAGTGGTCTAGTGGTATAGGTGCCCCCCTCTGTCCCACAAGGTTGTGGGTTTGATCCCCACCAGGGTGAGAGTGGTCTAGTCGTATAGATTCCCCCCTCTGTCCCACAAGGTTGTGGGTTTGATCCCCACCAGGGTGAGAGTGATCTAGCAGTATAGATGCCCCCCTCTGTCCCACAAGATTGTGGGTTTGATCCCCACCAAGCAGAGAGTTTTCAAATAGTATAGGTGTCCACATTCCACACTAAGAGATTATGGTTTTGATCCCCACCTGGGTGTGAGTGGTCTTGTAACACAGGTGTCCCTCTCTCAATCAAAACCTGTTGTTGGTTTGATCCCAACCAAGGGGACCTTTTTATAACCTTGTCCCTCTCTCAATCAAACCTGTTGTTGGTTTGATCCCAACCAAGGGGACCTTTTTATAACCTTTTCACAATCTTTTTGTGAAACGGGCCAATTAACAATAGTATAGGAAATAAAGCAAAGGCACTTTAAGATGCAGAACTTTAAGGGATTCTGAATGCATTTAAACAAAACTGAAGCATGATTTATATCAGCTTTCAGCTATTTTCACAATCAGGCTATAACAAATTAGTCTAAATTAATTTAGAACAACAGTGTGAATTCTCATACGTCAAACATATTTGCTAAACAAAACCTCTAAATTAATTGTCTTAAAACAGTTGGGAGACCATAAATCATCGATGTATGCAGAAATAACGAGCTAAGTTCTCTTATTAAAATTGAATTTAATGTTATCTGATCAACCAATTCTTGAAATTAATCAACTCGGCAAAGTTTTGAGATGGCCAAATGAATCCATTTCCACCTGAAAAGTCTTCAAGAATTGATACCATCTTAAAGGCAATCTTGCTTTGATAACATCTTGAACATTATCTGTCAATATTAGACTGAATGTAAGGGATGCCAAGCTGCATTGATTTCATAAGCCCAATAAGGCTCCTTAAGTCCTATCTCAGATCATGTTTGAATCACTCCCTTTTTACTGATACCATTATTTCTAATAGAAACTCGTCTTTTAGAAATGTTATTTTTTAGCTTCAAATAAATCTGATATTAAAGACAACTAATGGTCTCTGTATATAGTGTTTAGAACTATCACATTGTTATTATACCAATAAGGTCAATGAGTAGGCTTATTTCTACATTCAATGCCATTTGAAAAGGCACCATAAAAGACATCATAAAAGGAAAACTGTATAATGCCCTTAAATCAGATTTTCTTTTTCTGACATTCTGATGTACTTCTGCTTAATTGACCATCTAATGGGAACCTCAATTTTTAATTGATGGCCTTACTTTGCACACAATTCAGTCCATTGATGGCATTACTTTGCACACATTTCAGTTCATTGACGGCATTACTTTGCACACAATTCAGTTCATTGATGGCATTACTTTGCACACATTTCAGTTCATTGACGGCATTACTTTGCACACAATTCAGTCCATTGATGGCATTACTTTGCACACATTTCAGTTCATTTAAGGCATTACTTTGCACACATTTCAGTCCATTGATGGCCTTACTTTGCACACAATTCAGTCCATTGATGGCATTACTTTGCACACATTTCAGTTCATTTAAGGCATTACTTTGCACACATTTCAGTTCATTTAAGGCATTACTTTGCACACATTTCAGTCCATTGATGGCATTACTTTGCACACATTTCAGTTTATTTAAGGCATTACTTTACACATATTTCAGTTCATTCAAGGCATTACTTTGCACACATTTCAGTCCATTGATGGCATTACTTTGCACATATTTCAGTTCATTCAAGGCATTACTTTACACATATTTCAGTCGATTGATGGCATTACTTTGCACACATTTCAGTTCATTTAAGGCATTACTTTGCACACATTTCAGTCCATTGATGGCCTTACTTTGCACACATTTCAGTTTATTTAAGGCATTACTTTGCACACATTTCAGTTCATTTAAGGCATTACTTTACACATATTTCAGTCCATTGATGGCCTTACTTTGCACACATTTCAGTTCATTGACAGCATTACTTTGCAAATATTTCAGTCCATTGATGGCCTTACTTTGCACACATTTCAGTTCATTGATGGCCTTACTTTGCACACATTTCAGTTCATTGATGGTCCTACTTTGCACTCATTTCAGTCCATTGATGGCATTACTTTGCACTCATTTCAGTTCATTGATGGTCCTACTTTGCACTCATTTCAGTTTATTGATGGTCCTACTTTGCACTCATTTCAGTTTATTGATGGTCCTACTTTGCACTCATTTCAGTTCATTGATGGTCCTACTTTGCACACATTTCAGTTCATTGATGGTCCTACTTTGCACACATTTCTGTCCATTGATGGCCTTACTTTGCACTCATTTCAGTTCATTGATGGTCCTACTTTGCACTCATTTCAGTCCATTGATGGTCCTACTTTGCACTCATTTCAGTCCATTGATGGTCCTACTTTGCACTCATTTCAGTCCATTGATGGCATTACTTTGCACATATTTCAGTCCATTGATGGCCTTACTTTGCACACATTTCAGTTCATTTAAGGCATTACTTTGCACACATTTCAGTTCATTGATGGCCTAACTTTGCACACATTTCAGTCCATTGATGGCCTAACTTTGCACACATTTCAGTTCATTTAAGGCATTACTTTGCACACATTTCAGTTCATTGATGGCATTACTTTGCACATATTTCAGTCCATTGATGGCCTTACTTTGCACTCATTTCAGTTCATTTAAGGCATTACTTTGCACACATTTCAGTTCATTGATGGCCTAACTTTGCACACATTTCAGTCCATTGATGGCATTACTTTGCACATATTTCAGTCCATTGATGGCCTTACTTTGCACACATTTCAGTTCATTTAAGGCATTACTTTGCACACATTTCAGTTCATTGATGGCCTAACTTTGCACACATTTCAGTCCATTGATGGCCTAATTTTGCACACATTTCAGTTCATTTAAGGCATTACTTTGCACACATTTCAGTTCATTGATGGGATTACTTTGCACATATTTCAGTCCATTGATGGCCTTACTTTGCACTCATTTCAGTTCATTTAAGGCATTACTTTGCACACATTTCAGTTCATTGATGGCATTACTTTGCACACATTTCAGTTCATTGATGGCCTTACTTTGCACATATTTCAGTTCATTTAAGGCATTACTTTGCACACATTTCAGTTCATTGATGGCATTACTTTGCACACATTTCAGTTCATTGATGGTCCTACTTTGCACACATTTCAGTTCATTGATGGTCCTACTTTGCACTCATTTCAGTTCATTGATGGTCCTACTTTGCACTCATTTCAGTTCATTGATGGTCCTACTTTGCACTCATTTCAGTTCATTGATGGTCCTACTTTGCACTCATTTCAGTTCATTGATGGTCCTACTTTGCACTCATTTCAGTTCATTGATGGTCCTACTTTGCACTCATTTCAGTCCATTGATGGCCCTACTTTGCACTCATTTCAGTTCATTGATGGTCCTACTTTGCACACATTTCAGTTCATTGATGGTCCTACTTTGCACACATTTCTGTCCATTGATGGCATTACTTTGCACTCATTTCAGTTCATTGATGGTCCTACTTTGCACTCATTTCAGTTCATTGATGGTCCTACTTTGCACTCATTTCAGTTCATTGATGGTCCTACTTTGCACACATTTCAGTTCATTGATGGCCCTACTTTGCACTCATTTCAGTCCATTGATGGTCCTACTTTGCACATATTTCAGTCCATTGATGGTCCTACTTTGCACACATTTCAGTTCATTGATGGTCCTACTTTGCACTCATTTCAGTTCATTGATGGTCCTACTTTGCACTCATTTCAGTCCATTGATGGTCCTACTTTGCACTCATTTCAGTTCATTGATGGTCCTACTTTGCACTCATTTCAGTCCATTGATGGCCTTACTTTGCACTCATTTCAGTCCATTGATGGTCCTACTTTGCACTCATTTCAGTTCATTGATGGTCCTACTTTGCACTCATTTCAGTTCATTGATGGTCCTACTTTGCACTCATTTCAGTCCATTGATGGCATTACTTTGCACATATTTCAGTTCATTGATGGTCCTACTTTGCACACATTTCTGTCCATTGATGGCCTTACATTGCACTCATTTCAGTCCATTGATGGCCTTACTTTGCACTCATTTCAGTTCATTGATGGTCCTACTTTGCACTCATTTCAGTCCATTGATGGCATTACTTTGCACACATTTCAGTCCATTGATGGTCCTACTTTGCACATATTTCAGTCCATTGATGGTCCTACTTTGCACACATTTCAGTTCATTGATGGTCCTACTTTGCACTCATTTCAGTTCATTGATGGTCCTACTTTGCACTCATTTCAGTCCATTGATGGTCCTACTTTGCACTCATTTCAGTCCATTGATGGCCTTACTTTGCACTCATTTCAGTTCATTGATGGTCCTACTTTGCACTCATTTCAGTTCATTGATGGCCTTACTTTGCACTCATTTCAGTCCATTGATGGTCCTACTTTGCACTCATTTCAGTCCATTGATGGTCCTACTTTGCACTCATTTCAGTCCATTGATGGTCCTACTTTGCACTCATTTCAGTTCATTGATGGTCCTACTTTGCACTCATTTCAGTCCATTGATGGCCTTACTTTGCACTCATTTCAGTCCATTGATGGTCCTACTTTGCACTCATTTCAGTCCATTGATGGTCCTACTTTGCACTCATTTCAGTCCATTGATGGCCTTACTTTGCACTCATTTCAGTTCATTGATGGCCTTACTTTGCACACATTTCAGTCCATTGATGGTCCTACTTTGCACTCATTTCAGTCCATTGATGGTCCTACTTTGCACTCATTTCAGTCCATTGATGGTCCTACTTTGCACTCATTTCAGTTCATTGATGGTCCTACTTTGCACTCATTTCAGTCCATTGATGGTCCTACTTTGCACTCATTTCAGTTCATTGATGGTCCTACTTTGCACTCATTTCAGTCCATTGATGGCCTTACTTTGCACTCATTTCAGTCCATTGATGGTCCTACTTTGCACTCATTTCAGTTCATTGATGGTCCTACTTTGCACTCATTTCAGTTCATTGATGGTCCTACTTTGCACTCATTTCAGTCCATTGATGGCATTACTTTGCACATATTTCAGTTCATTGATGGTCCTACTTTGCACACATTTCAGTTCATTGATGGTCCTACTTTGCACTCATTTCAGTTCATTGATGGTCCTACTTTGCACTCATTTCAGTTCATTGATGGCCTTACTTTGCACTCATTTCAGTTTATTGATGGTCCTACTTTGCACACATTTCTGTCCATTGATGGCCTTACTTTGCACTCATTTCAGTTCATTGATGGTCCTACTTTGCACTCATTTCAGTTCATTGATGGTCCTACTTTGCACTCATTTCAGTTCATTGATGGTCCTACTTTGCACTCATTTCAGTCCATTGATGGCCTTACTTTGCACTCATTTCAGTTCATTGATGGCCTAACTTTGCACACATTGCAGTTCATTGATGGCCTTACTTTGCACACATTTCAGTTCATTGATGGCATTACTTTGCAAATATTTCTGTCCATTGATGGCCTTACTTTGCACACATTTCAGTTCATTGATGGCCTTACTTTGCACACATTTCAGTCCATTGATGGCCTTACTTTGCACACATTTCAGTTCATTGATGGCCTTACTTTGCACACATTTCAGTTCATTGATGGCCTTACTTTGCACACATTTCAGTCCATTGATGGCCTTACTTTGCACACATTTCAGTTCATTGATGGTCCTACTTTGCACACATTTCAGTTCATTGATGGTCCTGCTTTGCACACATTTCAGTTCATTGATGGTCCTGCTTTGCACACATTTCTGTCCATTGATGGCATTACTTTGCACACATTTCAGTCCATTGATGGTCCTACTTTGCACTCATTTCAGTTCATTGATGGTCCTACTTTGCACTCATTTCAGTTCATTGATGGTCCTACTTTGCACACATTTCAGTTCATTGATGGCCTTACTTTGCACACATTTCAGTCCATTGATGGCATTACTTTGCACACATTTCAGTTCATTGATGGCCTTACTTTGCACACATTTCAGTTCATTGATGGCCTTACTTTGCACACATTTCAGTCCATTGATGGCCTTACTTTGCACACATTTCAGTTCATTGATGGTCCTACTTTGCACACATTTCAGTTCATTGATGGTCCTGCTTTGCACACATTTCAGTTCATTGATGGTCCTACTTTGCACACATTTCTGTCCATTGATGGCCTTACTTTGCACTCATTTCAGTTCATTGATGGTCCTACTTTGCACTCATTTCAGTTCATTGATGGTCCTACTTTGCACACATTTCAGTTCATTGATGGTCCTACTTTGCACACATTTCTGTCCATTGATGGCATTACTTTGCACACATTTCAGTCCATTGATGGCCTTACTTTGCACACATTTCAGTTCATTGATGGCCTTACTTTGCACACATTTCAGTTCATTGATGGTCCTACTTTGCACACATTTCAGTTCATTGATGGTCCTACTTTGCACACATTTCAGTCCATTGATGGCCTTACTTTGCACACATTTCAGTCCATTGATGGCATTACTTTGCACACATTTCTGTCCATTGATGGTCCTACTTTGCACACATTTCTGTCCATTGATGGCCTTACTTTGCACACATTTCAGTTCATTGATGGCCTTACTTTGCACACATTTCAGTCCATTGATGGCCTTACTTTGCACACATTTCAGTTCATTGATGGCCTTACTTTGCAAACATTTCAGTCCATTGATGGCCTTACTTTGCACACATTTCAGTTCATTGATGGCCTTACTTTGCACACATTTCAGTCCATTGATGGCCTTACTTTGCACACATTTCAGTTCATTGATGGTCCTACTTTGCACACATTTCAGTTCATTGATGGTCCTACTTTGCACACATTTCAGTTCATTGATGGTCCTACTTTGCACACATTTCTGTCCATTGATGGCCTTACTTTGCACACATTTCAGTTCATTGATGGCCTTACTTTGCACACATTTCAGTCCATTGATGGCCTTAATTTGCACACATTTCAGTTCATTGATGGTCCTACTTTGCACACATTTCTGTCCATTGATGGCCTTACTTTGCACTCATTTCAGTTCATTAATGACTTAACTTTGCACACAATTCAGTTTGTTGATGGCCTTACTTGGCAAACATTTCAGTCCATTAATATATGCACATAGCCATAGTGAACATGTGTACCAAGTTCAATGTGAATAAAAAAAAATTGAGTTATGACAAGCCTTTTTTAACATGACAAGTTTTAAGACTCCAACAGTAACTCTAACAATGACACATTTAAAGTAAAATTAAAAAAGTAAAAAGTAAAAGGATAAAAAATCATTCCTTTATTTGGAAGACTTTATTTTCACCAATTACAATTAACTATAGATATTCTCCATGCATACTGTTATGAATACCCACCACAGAGGATTCTCATTACTGCCTCCTGCTGTCCAGGCCTGAAACTGTCAAACCCAAACTTGCGCAAGCCACGCCACACCTCTTCAGGAACAGCTGAAAATAGATTAACTTTGTAAGCACACCAAAGCCTGCCAGGTGAACCTGCCAGGTGTCAGTGCCTTGGTTCACCTGGCAGGCATGTGTCAAGCTTGTTGGTGTTCTGTGTAAGTCTGCATGCAGGCAGGTGTAGGTGCCTTGGTTCACCTGCCAGGCATGTGTCAAGCTTGTTTGTGTTCTGTGTAAGTCTGCTTGCATGCAGGTGCCAGTGCCTTGGTTCACCTGCAAGGCATCTGTCAAGCCTGTTTGTGTTCTGTGCAAGTCTGCTTGCATGCAGGTGTCAGTGCCTTGGTTCACCTGCCAGGCATGTGTCAAGCTTGTTTGTGTTCTGTGTAAGTCTGCTTGCATGCAGGTGCCAGTGCCTTGGTTCACCTGCCAGGCATCTGTCAAGCCTGTTTGTGTTCTGTGCAAGTCTGCTTGCATGCAGGTGCCAGTGCCTTGGTTCACCTGCCAGGCATGTGTTAAGCCTGTTTGTGTTCTGTGCAAGTCTGCTTGCATGCAGGTGCCAGTGCTTTGGCTCACCTGCCAGATATTTTTTGAAAATTAACCCCTATGCTTTTCAAACTTATTTTTCTAATAATAATTTTGGTTTTATCAATTACTGATCAATATAAGATTGGTAGGTAATTCAATTTCCAATCCAGTGATATCAATTTTATTCTCTGGTCTAATTTGTTTTGGCAAAGAATTTATAAACAAACACAACTGATATAAAAAGTTGAAGATGTTTCAATTTATTTCATATTATAATACATTCAAACTGACACCTATACATTACAAATTTATTTTGTTAGTGATTCTTTTGATTTAATCAATTATAGATGAATTTTAAGTATGTAGCGTATTAAATTTTGAATCCAATTATTTAAGATTTTTCTAAAAGGAAATTAATACAAATTTTCAAATCAAAGTAAAAATAGTTTGTATAAAGTAAAACCACAATTTCAAAGGGTAAACAAATAGTGTTATTTCAGATTATTTTTGTTCTTATAAGTTTTTTTAATTGATTAAATTCAACCTAAAATTCTAAAATCTTACCCTTAACGAAGCAACACAGGTTGAATAGGTTATAATTGCTATCAAAATAATATGCCTTGGTTCAGTAATAATATAATCAAACTTCCACAAGAGAAGAAATCAAGGTCTGAAATGCATGGGCAATTAAGACTGCATTCTTGTATAATTCGTGAGAACCAGAGAACACATGTTTTAACAGCTGTAAAACTGGGTCATGTCACATATAATATTATTTTAATACTGAGTATTCATAACAAAATACTAACTATGACAAACAGACATAAGGGCACATTTTTATTGCAAGATTTACATTCCAAGTGAAAAATGACATGTGTTTATACAAGCCAGACTCGCATCGTAAATCAGCCATTTTGACACATTTCTGAACCATGACCTGTGACGTCATTCATGTGAGATCAATAAGGTATATTTATATATGTATCAAAAACAGGGGGAAAAACACCCACAAACACCCACAAACATGTGCTGTGAACTTTAAACGCGTGTTTCGACCCCAGTCACTTTCAGTTGTGATTTTTTGAAAATCTTTGAATAGTAAAATCAACTATTTTCGCAAGTTAAATATTTATTAGGGATGGCAACGAGTAGTTAAATCGGTACTCGAGTACTCGAACAATCTTCCGATCGAGTACTCGGGTACTCGATTACTCGGATAATTTGAATTGGTTTTCGGGAAAGACAAGTTCGTGTATCGGTCATGTACAATGTGCATTGGTCGTAATATTGGCCATTTCATCTTTGAATAAGACTGTCATGTACCTTAACAGAGAAATCAATAAAAAGAAAACAAATGATGTTTCATGCTTTTAATTTCTCCTTTTCATTTCATTTTATACATACATATGTACTAGAATACAAATGGAAAGTAAAACTCAGATCATATTTAAGCGTCTAGATGATCGAGACAACACTCAATAATGAACAATATTCAGAATTAAAATAATTAAAAATTATTTATAAATTGTTTAGTTGTTTAAACTCCAAGAAATACTATTTATTATGGCAGTTTTTCATACTAAAATATTGTTGTTTTCCTCATTAATATTCATTTTTCCATGATAAAGATATCAACCAATCAATTGTGATGATCATTGCAAAAAAAATGCCTATTCAGGAATCATTGCACGTAACGGTCATTACTTATTCGCTCGTCAACGTCCATTTTTTCGTGAATACACTCTAATTGGTGAACAATACAATTCTGTAGGAGATGTACCGCTATCAACACTTCGCTAATTGACATCAGTGCTATTTGCAAATTCGGGCCCTTTGTTGACAGTTTTCATCTCTCACAACAACTGTCAATTCATTTATTAGGGTCACTTGTGTACACAGCGGGTCCGTAAATTGTCTTCTTGGAAACATGCCAGATCTGATACTTACGTCTGTTCATCGTGGATTTGGTGAATTTTATAAAAGAAATAATATTTTTTCGAGTACTCAAGTAGTGATGTGGTACTCGGGTACTCGGATGATTGATCGAGTACTCGAGTACTCTGGTATTCATTGCCATTCCTAATATTTATAGATGTTTAAACATAATAATAATACATTCTTTGCAAAAAATTAAGCCATAGAAATGTAAATAAATTACCCTAAACACTATGGCCCATTTAGGTGCTATCACACAAGTATCATTTTTTTCTATTTTTTAATTTTATTTGAGACACAGGAGACACATTTTGCTGCCTTTATATTAAATGAAAATATTTTGAATATTGTTCACCTTGTTATTTTTTCCATGTCACTCACTTTTTCTTACGATTGGGCTTTGCATATATCACACAAGGCTAACTGGCAGGTTTCAATATTACACTTTGTTTGTTTGAAGTCTCTACCTCAAAAACGTTCGGAGTTATGGGGACAACAAGTATACTAAGAGTCTTGTCCCATTGTCCCAGCATGGACGGACGGACGGATGGGACAAGGTGATTCCCATAAAACCCCAACCATCAAGTAGTGGGGGTATAACAAGCTATAGATAATAGCAAAAATCAGAGCTTCATTACCTGGAAGAGTCTCCCCCTCCCCACACTCCAACAGAGGTTTTGTTGGGGGTGGGGCAGCAACTTGCTCCCGGTGGGTCCTTGTGATTCCTGACTCCACCTCCAGTTCCTCATCCTCCATAGCAACTTCCTCGGTAGCAACCTGGTCCATAGCAGATGTATCCATAGCAACTGAATCACTGGAGTTCTTCTCCAAGGACACCTGACCACTAGCTTGGGCAGCACCTTAACAGGTGTTAGAATGTTTCATGGTTTTTAACTAAATAAAAAACTCTACCAAAACATTAGCATCATTGTATTCTTCAATGTTAATTTGGCACTGCTCAAAACTGCAACTGTTTACATAGTTGATTGTTATGAACAGAATTTAACAACTGTATTATGTTTTACTTTTCTCTGAGAGACATAATGTTGTTTGCTCGTGTCAATAGCATTGTTAGGTCTTGTTTTCACTTCATATATAATGCTTATGCTCTTCTTAAAAATACTGCTTATGCTCTTCTTAAAAATACTTCACCTGTTTGTAGTGCCAACTAAAATTTGATGCTATGATGTATGTTGACATTTGACCACTATTTGTATCTTCTACATGTGTACAATAATTACCTGTGGGTTTTTTCTTCAATGGTTGTTTACACCCACGGGCCAACATGACAGCCTCCTGGAGGCTGGGAAAGTCCTCATCATTCACCGGCTCGCGCTCATACTTGGCTGCAGCATTAGATGCTCCTGCAGTGGATTCAATACAGTGTTATGTAGAAATATATTCAGTTACATCACCTTTTCAATATTTATTTGATAAACTATCTTTTTTCCTTTTGTTAATCTTGTGCCCTTAGTTCTTAACATACAATTTTAACAAGCCTTTATAAATGGTATGAAGATTATAGTTCATAATCTTGTGATTTCAATTAGCAAAATTATTACCGTAAATCATGAACATGAAACTAAGAACTAAGTGTGAACTAAGTGTGAACTAAGTGTGAACTAAGTGTGACATTGACCTTGGAGGAACAGACATAAGACAATGTACATTGTCTTGATATGTCAAACACATGTGGCAAGTTATTTTAAAATCTGTCCACACAAGAGTTACAGCCTGGACACGACCACCTATACTCTGTTTCTATAGGCAGCATTCCATAGTAAACAACCTTGACCTTAGGGGCAGGAACACAGGTCTTGCACTAGGAAGGTCATCTTGGTATGTGGAATACATTTGGCAAGATATTATAAAATCCATAGTCCATAGATCCTTAGCCATTTTCACGATTCAATAAAATTTCTCAAAACAAATTATGGTGACTGGCCATTTTGAAATATTTTCACTTCATCCTATCTATGGTATATGTGGTATTAAGTTTTTCCTCCAATTGTTCTCGTATTTCTTTTACGCATACCACTAAGTTTTTCCCCCTGATTTTTTCTTGTATTGTTTTACCTGTGTCCTATCTATGCAAGCATCTTATACACAGTGATTTACGGTACTTGAACTTGATCTTATAACGTTATCAAGATTATCATGAACATTATTTCCTTTTATTTAAAGTCTTTAAAGAGTGCTAAGCATGACCTGTTATTCTGGACTTTGTTCGAGAAATTGGGGCCTTACATTGACCGGGGAACTTCTCTTTGCCTCTCAAAATCGACACCCCGCAAATGTACCTCAGCATGATTCTCTTTGGCTCATAGCTTTCTTCACAATCAAACCAAAATAATTCATTTCAAACAAACCATCCATACCTGCTCCAGGACATTTGTTGGCCCAGTGGCCACTCTGACCACACTTAAAGCATGCATCTCCGCGACTCTTGCTGCGGGCCTGCATCTTCTGTTTCCACATCATACGCTTGTACTGCGGGCCCGTTTGGTGATGACCTTTCCGCTTGTACGTCTTTATCTTCATGTTCAACTTAATGAAGTTACCATTCGATGCTGCCTTTCCTGTGGACCTGTGCAAAATACTTTCACAATGAAGATTAATCATAAAGAGCCCTGCATACACATCCAAGTGCCCTTCCATTATACTCAGATGATGGAGTCATATATTGTTATGGATGTTTTTCCAAGTTACGGCTAAAAGTTTGACATTGACAACTTCATGCCAATTACAAATTTGGATTTTTTTTCACTTTCTTTGAGAGAGAAAAAGACCTCCTCAAAAGACACTCAATCTTTTTTTCTTTGAAAAACAGAGACAGTAAAAAACACATAAACCCTTGCAACAATACCAAAAATTATTATGAATCTTTAATCAACTGATAAGGCCTTGTCTTAATGGGTGGAAATTTATGTTGTATTTATTATCATTCTGAAACAATTCAGCATGCACGAAAAGCTGCATACTCTTAAATGTATGACATGTACATACTTGGCAGCTGGCTTTTTAATGATCACAGGTGCAGCACGATCATCATCTCTCCCCTGAAATGCAAGATCATACAATGATGAATTGTTTTATTAGATTACAAGCATATACAGAATTATTTTATAGCACAAAAGCTTCATTTGTCTCTCCTGATCTGCATGCCCTCCAGGTATGCTATTCCAGGAGGAAGTGCATGCATGATAATCTTTATACAAAATCCAGTTCATTAAATGTTTTTAAATTTCTTATTACCATGTAAATTTAACCCTTTTTTATAAAATATCATTAGCACAAGCATTCAATTCTGATAGCTAAAGACATCAATCAAAGATAATGTTTCACTTATATTTATCTGACTTACCGTTGTCTCTGCTGTGTTGGTTTTCCTCCGTTTTGCGGCTGCTCCAGACTTGACAGTTTTCTTTCTCTTCTTCCCTACTTCTGCATCATTGTCCTCATCAGAAGCATCCAAAGTTTCATCTCCATCTTTAATTTCATCATCACTTTCTAACACTCTTTTCTTTGTATTTCTCCTTGGTTTAGACGCTGTCTGTTTGCTTGATGCTGCAGGTTTTACCATTTCTATTTTAGAGTCATCACGTTTAGTATCGTAACCTTCTTCATCAGAATCTTCTATAACTGGAGCCCTGCCTTTCCTTATTCTAGTAACATGTTTTGGCTCGTAATCAAGATCATCAGCATCCATTTCATCGTCAATAAACTCTTTCTCTACATTATGTTTTGTTTGTACCTTCACCTTGCTTACACCCTTTCCACGATCATTTTCATTTTTATTTTCTTCAGTGCCATCAATACTTGCTGCTGGCAAACTCTCCTCCTCATTTTTATCTCTTGATATCTTGATCTTCTCATCAGCATCACAATTTCCTACTTTTCTAGCACCAAAGTCTGTTTTATGATCAGCAGTCTTACCCTTAGCCACCATACCTTTTGCTATCTTTTTCTCTTCCATAATTTTCTTCTTTTCTTCGAGAGCTTTCTTCTTTTCTTCCTGAACTTTCTTTCTTTTCTCAGCATTTTTTCTCTTTCTCTCATCATCTTCATCCTGACTTATAAGTCTACTAACAGACATATTCCATGAGTGAGACACTGCATTTTTATCAACTTCTTCCTCCTCAATATCATGAACAACACCTGGAAATGTTTCTTCCACTTCTTCATTGTCCTCTCCTTCATCAAAGTTCATACTCTCTCTATGTTTAGTGACCATTTGTGACAACTTTCCAGACAAAAAGCTTTTGTTTTGTCTTGATGTGGACTGGAATTTGTTGAAAAGTGGTTCATTTGTTTCATCAGACTTTGTGAATTTCTGCTTTGTAAGAGTTGCTGCTTTTCTGAACAAACTAGGAAAGGATGGTTCACAATCGACCGTTGTACTCTCAGCTGTGGTGTCGAATTTTGATTTTGAGTCTTTTGAATTATCTGGAAAATCACAACATATTACATCACAGTCATCAGTTAGATACTTAGTGAAATGTTTTTGTTTTTATCATTCTAATTTATACAAAGAAAGTGATGTTGATTACATTATATTCTACTTCATGAAAAATAATTTCTCAGTTAATAGCTCTATTTCACTGAGAAAAAGTCTTAAAATTTAGGAATTATCAAACTGGCAGATCTCCCCCAAAAAATAAACTGCAAATTACCAGACTGCTCTTCAATAACTGGGTCCTGCACTAGTTTACTGGTGGGAGGGGCATGTCTCCCTCGTACAGAGGATACTGGGCCTCGTCTGGGAGTGTCTGGCTTCTTCCATGGTTTCACTCCCTATAAATAACAGATATGTTCATCTTCAATGACTCTTACTACATCTTGCACTAGTTTACTGATGTGGGAAGGGCGTGTCTACCTGGTACAGATTGAGCCTGGCCTCAGAGTGTCTGGCTTGAAGTTTGGCAATGGTAAAAGCTGTCAAATCTTAGAATAACCATTTGTTGTTACATTTAAACTTCACAGAAGTTGAATAAGTCATGTATGATAGTATCATATATCTAATTCTACCAAAAATAGTGAACTGGAAAAAGTAATCCTAACACATGGCAAAACCCCTCCCCCTTTCTATGGGCTACATCCTCCCCCTTTCTGTGAGTTTCAGGTTTCTTTTGAAATTTTACTAATACTTCTGCCGAAATATATATTTGCAACATTTGTATTTGAGAAATGGTACAAAGTCAAGAAATGGCCATGATACAGACTATAAGGTTACAGCAATATTTAGTATTGGTTAGGTCTTACAAGGTAAGAGAGTGTGAATAATGGCACCAGAAATCACCAAACAAGAGGGTCATGATGGGCTTGTATTGTTCACCTGTGTCCAGACTTTATCAGCACATTCTTCTTTTTTATCAATATGTTCCAATCAGTTGCCATGGTAATATGAAGTTAAAGCTGTGATTCAATGGCAGTAAATAATGAGCATTTTTTGTTCAGTTTACCTGCTGACTTCCCATCTTAAGGGACTGTTCAAACATGTTCCGCCCAAGATTCTTTAGGAACGCAGGCTGGGCACCCATTCCTTTGCCAGCTTCACCTCCTTTCAAACTTTCAGCGGAGACTTTCTTCCTGCATAAATATTCATCATATTTGAGAAATGAATTGATAAATGGGTTGATTGCTAAATAGGTTGAAATAAAAACACTATTAAAAAGATTTTTCTGAAATTTTATTTCACTAGATATAACCTCACGTGCAAATAGAAGAACACATGTTTTGTTTGAAATCAAAAATATTCTTCTGGTTTATAAATCAATTTTACTGACAAAACAATAAATACCATACAATCAGATTTTTGATAAACAAAAAAAAGAAGATTTTATCCTAAATTCTTCACTGTTTGGCAATTTTACAAGAAAATCTCCAAAAACACAGTGGCTAATATAAGAAAAGGCCAGACTTGTACATATTTTAAAAATGAAAGCTGCAGTCTCACAAGTGATATAAGACTGCTGAAAAAATATCAGATGGTAGTTTTTCATATTTACATTCAAAAATTGTTTTTTCCCTAAAAGCGTTACTATCACTTTAAGAAAAGTGAGTTTTTCGGCATTTTTCCAAACAATTGAGATCTGTGCTATTGTGAGTTATCTTATATGACTGAATTGAAGGTATAAATGCCAAAATCAGTTGATTCTGAGACAAAAAATAAAAAGAAATATCAAAATTGTCAATCTATGCGAGAGCAGTTTTAAATAACTTGTTACAATTTCTAGACCAGGTAGTATGAAATGGACTAGGGCGTGCTCATCTAAAGTTCAATTTCAATGACTGAAAGCACAGTGTTATTTACCATCGACTCCATTTATACCTATTAAATTGACTGCCCCACACCTCGACTGTTTCACCATCTACCTCATCTCCCACCTGGTCAGCATCTGTAATATTTTAGTTATTTAATGATGAACTAGCATTGTTGATCACAAAGTCTTAAATAATCAATAATTAAATTCTGTAACTGGTTCATCATCTTGCCAGGTCAGCATCTGTAACAGTTAACAACAGCATCTGTAACAGTTAACAACAGCATGCAGATAATTGGTAATCAATAATATTATAAGAGTGTTTAGGACACTTGGTTGATGACTAATGCTGCAAGTATGGTACCAGATTTAAATATTTATTTCATGCTTGTCATTGGTTTATTGAAAAATAACTGGATCAACAGTAAATAGTTGACCTGGTGAACACCAACAGTAAATAGTTGACCTGGTGAACACCAACAGTAAATAGTTGACCTGGTGAACACCAACAGTAAATAGTTGACCTGGTGAACACCAACAGTAAATAGTTGACCTGGTGAACACCAACAGTAAATAGTTTACCTGTTGAACACCAACAGTAAATAGTTGACCTGTTGAACACCAACAGTAAATAGTTGACCTGGTGATCACCAACAGTAAATAGTTGACCTGATGAACACCAACAGTAAATAGTTGAACTGGTGAACACCAACAGTAAATAGTTGACCTGGTGAACACCAACAGTAAATAGTTGACCTGGTGAACACCAACAGTAAATAGCTGACCTGGTGAACACCAACAGTAAATAGTTCATCTTGTGAATATCAACAGTAAATAGTTCATCTTGTGAATATCAACAGTAAATAGTTCATCTTGTGAATATCAACAGTAAATAGTTGACCTGGTGAACACCAACAGTAAATAGTTCATCTTGTGAATATCAACAGTAAATAGTTCATCTTGTGAATATCAACAGTAAATAGTTCATCGTGTGAATATCAACAGTAAATAGTTGACCTGGTGAACACCAACAGTAAATAGTTTATCTTGTGAATATCAACAGTAAATAGTTGACCTGGTGAACACTAACAGTAAATAGTTCATCTTGTGAATATCAACAGTAAATAGTTCATCTTGTGAATATCAACAGTAAATAGTTCATCTTGTGAATATCAACAGTAAATAGTTCATCTTGTGAATATCAACAGTAAATAGTTCATCTTGTGAATATCAACAGTAAATAGTTGACCTGGTGAACACCAACAGTAAATAGTTCATCTTGTGAATATCAACAGTAAATAGTTCATCTTGTGAATATCAACAGTAAATAGTTCATCGTGTGAATATCAACAGTAAATAGTTGACCTGGTGAACACCAACAGTAAATAGTTTATCTTGTGAATATCAACAGTAAATAGTTGACCTGGTGAACACCTACTGTAAATAGTTGACCTGGTGAACACCAACAGTAAATAGTTGACCTTGTGAACATCAACAGTAAATAGTTGACCTTGTGAACACCAAAAGTAAATAGTTGACCTTGTGAACATCAACAGTTAATAATTGACCTGGTGAACACCAACAGTAAATAGTTGACCTGGTGAACACCAACAGTAAATAGTTGACCTGGTGAACACCAACAATAAATAGTTGACCTGGTGAACACCAACAGTAAATAGTTGACCTTGTGAACTTCAACAGTAAATAGTTGACCTGGTGAACACCAACAGTAAATAGTTGACCTGGTGAACACCAACAGTAAATAGTTGACCTGGTGAACACCTACTGTAAATAGTTGACCTGGTGAACACCAACAGTAAACAGTTGACCTTGTGAACATCAACAGTAAATAGTTGACCTTGTGAACACCAAAAGTAAATAGTTGACCTTGTGAACATCAACAGTTAATAATTGACCTGGTGAACACCAACAGTAAATAGTTGACCTGGTGAACACCAACAGTAAATAGTTGACCTGGTGAACACCAACAATAAATAGTTGACCTGGTGAACACCAACAGTAAATAGTTGACCTTGTGAACTTCAACAGTAAATAGTTGACCTGGTGAACACCAACAGTAAATAGTTGACCTTGTGAACACCAACAGTAAATAGTTGATCTGGTGAACACCAACAGTAAGTAGTTGACCTGGTGAACACCGACAGTAAATAGTTGACCTGGTGAACTATAAATAGTTCATAAGACCTGCCACAGGATGGCATTTTATTGGGACAGATCATGATACAGAGCGTAATTTCGACAATATCGATGTTTGGTATAACGTCATCGACGACTATGGGAGCTAATCATTTACCAAAATTGAATTGATGATTTATTTTGATAGTTTTTCAATATCATCATGATGATTAACATCCCCACCTTCACCACTGCCCAGAGCCGCATCGTCCGACCCTGAGCCACACTCTGTGTTCTCCTCAATGCCTTTTCCCTCCTTGGCCGTAACCTGTGCGGTGTGTTGGTCAGTATACTGGTTCTCTTTTCCCTCTCTTTCATCTCGCTGTGGTCCACTGCTCACTGACCCAGTGAGGATTTTCTTGATTTTAGTGTACTTTGAGTAAGCATCTAAAACAAAAATTAAAAATAAGCAAATTATTATCACAATTTCACTTATTCATTATATTAAATGTAACTGCCAAGTTTAAAATGGTGATGCTGTGTCAATTACTTTCTTTGCTTAACCTTATCATAATGGTTAACTTATTCATATAGTATTATTTAAAAGAACTTATGTTGAAAGTCAATCATATCAACTTCAATGATTACAAAAACTGGTATAAATTTTGCAAGGGTTGAACATTCCAATTTTAATTTGCTATTTTTCAGGTCATATATTAAAACCTAGCAAAAAAAATGTTTATACGATGTATGTCTATCGATCATAATTTCAAAATTTACCAAAAAAAAAATCATGTAAAATTTAAGCACAAGTACCGTATGAGCTAATCATCGAGTTAAATATGGGTAGAATCCAGTTGTTGTTTTAAATGCGAGGCCACCAATCATCAAAACAAGGCATAAGGAGCAATAGACCTGACTCTTACCCAGCTTTAAGAAGTAACAAGCCTTGTACTATGTCAATTACAGGTTTTGAGCAAGCCCGGCAAACATTCAGGGGCTTGCAGGCTTATGCTCATTTCCTGGAAGGGGTCACAAGAATGTGGCATTGCTATGGGGTAGTTTAATTGGACCTTTCCTTAAATGTACCTTTTATTGTGTCAGGTGCTGTGTCAATATCACTCTGAAAGAAAAAATAAATGCAATCTTTTCACACATATTCAGATGACATGTACATTAACTTCCCTCACTTAGTCTTATTTACATACATGTACATCATCTACCCTCACTTATTTACATACATGTACATCATCTACCCTCACTTATTTACATACATGTACATCATCTACCCTCACTTATTTACATACATGTACATCATCTACCCTCACTTATTTACATACATGTACACCATCTACCCTCACTTATTTACATACATGTACACCATCTACCCTCACTTATTTACATACATGTACATCATCTACCCTCACTTATTTACATACATGTACATCATCTACCCTCACTTATTTACATACATGTACACCATCTACCCTCACTTATTTACATACATGTACACCATCTACCCTCACTTATTTACATACATGTACACCATCTACCCTCACTTATTTACATACATGTACATCATCTACCCTCACTTATTTACATACATGTACATCATCTACCCTCACTTATTTACATACATGTACATCATCTACCCTCACTGATTTACACACATGTACATTCTGTGTGTCATATGAAAGAAATTTGAAGCTTTTGTGAAATAATCATATCATCAGCGTTATCAAAATGAATGTCTTACTTTACTCGGCTTTCGGGCGTGGTCTTTATAGAATTGTGTTTCCCACACTTTCAGCTCTTTCTTTAGTTTATTCACTTCTTCCATTTTGATGGCTTGTTACAAACTGAGCCTGAAATATGACAGTTTAAACAAACATGAAATAGAAATCAACATAGTTCAACATAATTGACATGATGATAAAATTCTGATTTGAATCCACTAGCCCATTCAGGCGACCAGATAAGAAATTTTACTAGCCCAAAACCAATTTTGCAAGCCCAAACATTAACACCATACAGTCAATTTCACTAGCCCAAACATTAACACCATACAGTCAATTTCACTAGCCCAAACATTAACACCATACAGTCAATTTCACTAGCCCAAACATTAACACCATACAGTCAATTTCACTAGCCAAAATATTAACACCATAAAGTATCACTTGTTCGGAAGAATTTAAGGAAGTTTGATTCTGACCACTAATCGAACTCGCTCATTCAGTTTCAATAATTCAATAAATGTTCCTCAATCTGGACAATGAGTCAATAATTCATATAGCGAAGTGAACTTCTCGCAGACTGAAAAAATATCACGCCCCACACCACGGAAAACAAAAAAAAGCTTTCAAAAAGGTAAAAATAGGTGAAAATATTATCTGACTCTGCTGAACATATCATTTATTTAAGAGGATAAAAAATATGCGTGTACTATTAGTTCTCTTATCTAATACACCCTTGCCAAATACCCATGTTCAACTTCTCTTTTCTACCTTCAGTTTTACTTTCAAGTTCCGGAATTAAAAACAAAAATCTCGATGTTTCTATTCGCAATATTCCTATAAATGTTCTTTTAAAATAAATGGCAAAGCAATTTAAAGGTAAATAATAGAACCTTACTGTACTGTACATTTAAAACGTTTTAAATAAGTCCAACAGTTCTCCTTTCACTTTGATTAAATTTGTCAGGAAGTACACGGCCACCTGTTTCCCGCACATTTAAGACGATGTTTGTAAAATGTTTAATTTCTTTTACACATCAAAAAAATAAAATCTATTATCTAATTTTCGATAATAAAAAATATTTGTTTAAACAAATAAATAAAGTACCAATTTTGATATTTAGCATAGCTGTTTTTCACAGCCATCGCAGTTAGCAAAAAACTGCCGAAGTTATCCTAGATCATTTAAATAATGGGAGATATTGATGTCACTGAATTTGACTGCTGCTAATAGACACAGTCACTGGTTACAAACAGATCGATAATCCCTCGTCACTTCGAGCTTTAATTATTCTTGATGTGTTTGCATCATTGAATAAACAAACATTCTGCACATGGCTTGCAGCTCTGAACCACAGAGCAATTAGCTTTTTGATCATCGTAAAATTTGGCGATTCTGACTTCCCTTTTGTTCGATTGCCATTGTCAAGGCGAATTAGTTGTTCGAGTTGCCTGGTAGGACACATTCTTGAATTATAAGGGTATAAAAAACATGATGCTTTACGCGTTTAATTGGCATGGGTTTTTTTGTATTTACATAAGGAGAAAAACTGTAGCCCAGTCAAGCTAGTTTCTGCAGAAAATCAGTAGCCCAAGCTGACTTTCGGAAGCCCCTGGCTATTGGACTTCCACAAATTTCGAACACTGAATTTTGATAAACAATAATGATCAGGGCTGTCTTTATATAATTTGGGGTAGGTGCCAGGGCCCTTAGTCTAAAATAATAGACGTGTTATACGGGATTCTTCCAATCCCTAACGTCTAAACGGGAATGTGCAAAAAACGGGGGTGTTTTAAAAATATTGAAATTGTTTTAAGTGAAGTATTTTATGGTTGAAATTGATCATAAAGAGTTATATTCATATTTTACTATGTAAGTGAAATGTTATTTTGCACTAAACAAGCATTTAATGCATTAAAACAAGTTGTTTACCTTTCCAATAAAACGAAAGTTGACTGACACAGACAACAATTATGTGAAGGGGAACAACTCGATACAATCGTATAAATAGCTCGGCCTCCTCCGTCAAAGCTTCGAGATAGACCTCGTTTTACAATCGTAACAACCCGGCCATGGCCGAAATGTTCCGAGCGATTTAAAACTGTGCCCTAAAGCCTTGCAGGTGCCCTTCATGTATATATCGTTATGTTTTGACAGAATGAAATGAAAAAAAGCCGTCAAACTCATAATTATAAGTTGGATATTTATTTTTTTGTGTACAGAACTAATATAAAATAACATTATCTGGTAATATTTCTTGTTTTTATGATATTTTATAGACGCTATATGCTTTAACCCGGAATCCTGATCGGAACAACTACCCACTATTGATACTAAACAATTTGTACGTGAAGGATTTGCCATATCAAAAATCTAAAAAAAATCCGTCAACGTACAATTATTTGGACTACCAGGGCCCTGAGAAAGGGGAATCTTTTTTATTGCAAAAAGGAGGTGGTTACAGTTGACTAGTGCATTACTTGAATGCCAAAAATAAAAATACATTGATCAGTCATTCTTTGGGAAATGTGCTTAAATGAGTCCAAGGCGCAAGTCACATAATAAAAAATCGGCCTATATATATATGTTTATTAAGATATCTTATTACAGTATATAGCCCATATAGAACATTAAAAAAAATTGTGTCAAGTACCTGTGAATGAGTCTTGTAAATGTATGCAATTTTTCTGGATATTGCTCAGAAAAACAGAGATTTTACTAGGCAGTGCTGTCTTTTTATTTCGAGTTGTCTACTTTTAAATGCCATTTTCTTAACCTATCAAAAGCATTTCTTTTTGACTGAAAAACATATGTTATGGAATAACGGCTCTTCAGGAAAACAATATGAAAAGGACTCAGTGTGTGTTGCAATATGAATCACTGTGTCGTGTGCACCAGTTAAAACTGTTTTCAAATCTCAATTACTACTCATTCACAGTTCTCATATTCATTCGTTTCGATAATTACCACATTATAAAGCGTGACAAGTCATCACTGAAATTGCTTCGTATCTGAAAAATGAACCGTTATTTGTAAAAAGGTGTCATATTCACCGTCATTTTCGCGATTTATTTTGACAGAAACTCCCGCCAAATACCATCATAATCACATGGAGGCTTGGGGTAAAAGTAATAACGGCTTTTTTTATTACGATTTCACTTCGTGTACGTGGATACATTATTATTTAAAAGCATTTATATAAGAACGCTTAAATAAAGAAAATATGCTGTAGTGTATGCGGGTTGTCACACTGTTTTAATTATATCAGTTGTATTTCTTGTAAATTTAAGGCTTTGAGTAATATGTCATTTTCAATTCAGTAATTTGATTTTTTGACTGCTCTAAATTTAATGAAGTTTTGTTTGGTAGTGCCGTATATGTGTAAATGTATTACTTATATAAAATGCTTAAAAGTTACTTCACTCTTTGCCTCTGATCTTCATTTATGCAGTTTTTATCATGTTTAACATGCTACATTTAATTATTATTCTAAATGTGCATCTTTCTTTTCATTTGGCGCATTTCCCTTGAATACTGTATGTCTGTAATGCCATGTGCTTTGCGCTTCTTTTTGCATTTTATTATTTGAAAACTGTTTCTGTATCAATATTATTTACATTTTAGGATTGTAGCTAAAACTATTTTTCCAATATTAAAATCAGACGGAGCACATCGTCTGAATAATCTTGTAATCTTGTATTATTAAACAAATCTTTTGTCAGGAGTGATAATTTTAATTTCTTCATATGTTGATAAGGATCTACAGTATCTATTTAGAATCGATGTATTTATAATCATTTAATATGATATTAATATATTATTTTAAGTCTTAAATATTTTGCTAATAGTATTTTTAACATTATTCTTACATCTTATTTGAATGCATTCATTTATTATCTTCCAGGTTCTGTGTTGCATCTGACGCATCATTGATAATTATGTTATTTGATTTGCATTTTGTCGGAAAATAGCTTTGCGAGCTATTGTTGTAATTAATGCATATTCGACGTGAAATAAATGTTCTTGTATCTTCAAAACTGAGGTGTTTGTCCTACGTTAACGATTTAGTAATAGTTTATGGCTTCCGGTTTTGTCTTCTTCAGCCTATTTATATTCTTAATAAACTTAATAAATAATCTAAAAACTAGATGTATTATTTTAATAGCAATCGCATTGCTATAGCGCGTTAGACCATTACAATAAAAGGTGAGAAAATGTCCATGAATTAAATAAATAATTGAAAATTAAGTTTCATATCGGCAGTACATGAACATGCTCACGCTGTCTTGCTAAATGGACTGAGTTGTTTGAACAAAATTAATAGTTGTGTGTGTGTGTGCGTGCGTGCGTGTGTGCCGTGCGTGCGTGCGTGTGTGCGTGTGTGTGTGTGTTTTGTAAATACTTTGGTATAATTTATGTGCTGTTTACTGGCAATACCGTTTAACGACTTTTTTACCTTACAAATGGCTTAGCACGCCCATCAATTCATCTTAACCTGGGTGTCTGTAACGCTTGGAAATGTTCAATAATACTCACGTATTGATCCCTTTTATTATTATTTCATAACAACATCTATAGTGAAAACTTATTATTGAAAAATTGTATCAATATCTGATTAAAAATATATAGTTCGTGTTTTAAAGAAAAAAAAATGAAATATATATTTCTGTGTCATTTTTTTTACTTTTTACAGATCTGACCTATTATAATACTACTTAGGGGTGATATTTTGTGAACTATGATTTTGATCGTGTTTGTTTTGAGCTGTTCGTTCCTAACGAGCATTTATGCACAATCATAATTGCATAGCATGATGAAATCATATTTACTTTAACACACTCATAATTCAAACTTATGAGTTTCACATTATATCGACAAAGGACGTCTTAACGAAAGAATAAACTATTTTGAAATATTGCTGGCGATTTCAGACGACGCTTATCATACCAGATCCTTTAAATTCAATTTAGTTTTTACACGTATGTCTATATGGTTATGCCTTTATCGACACCACTTTTATAAATGATCTGTAATGACAACCTTTCATCAGAAGTTCTCTGAAAAGGTTTGGAACATACATCACCGGGGATGAGCAAAAAAGTCACGTGACCACAAATGCAAACGCCAGTAGTATTTTGGCTCGATTGATCGTCAATCAAGGTAAGTTTCTTATCGATATTTTTGTTATACGCGAGAGTTCGTTCAAATGACATAGCGCAAAAAAATAATGCATTGTTTTGTCTTTCGATCGGTGTATTGGTCACCATTCGTGTCTGCATAGTTTCCGAGAACACTTCGATACAAATTGTGTCCATGAATGCAAACGCATGTAGGTAGTGTTAAAATGTCACATATTTTGATAAATTGCCACAATTTTTCAATTGTTTTGACTTTCGGTTGTTCAATAATGGCTTTTATTTGTTTTATGAATATTTTGTGCGATGCAATTTGTACAAACAAATGCATTTTCTGAAGTATTTAAATTTGGCAAACGCACGTTGGCATTTTCATAAGGCAAACGTACGTAGTCTACCTAAAATGACAACCGCACGTAGGCATCTTATATAATAATAATAATGACTTATCGTATATGTCGAAAGCTTTTAAAACTTTTTATTATTTTCATATCCATAACTATTGCTGTAAGATTTTTGAATTTATATTTAATTATTATTATGATCATAATGCTTACGGTCATATGCATAAGGGAAAGTGAAACGCTTTATGTCGTTTTACTTAGCTAGATAAGCCATCTTTTAAGATTTTAATAAGCGTTTGTTTGCACGAGACGTATTTTTTATGAACATGCTTTTACAGATGATATTCTTTTAATAAACTACAATTTGTGTAATATATTTTGCAAAGTAAATCAAGTGGCGCTTAATTGATGAATGACAGTGTCTGTTTCAGTGATGTCATTTGTTTGCCACGTTTGTGGGAATGCGTTGAAAACGACATGGGGGCTGAAATTGCATGAGCGCCGCCATGACGGTGTAAAAGCATTTACATGCTGTTAGAAACAGTTATACACCACGGAGAGTTTGACGCGCCATATGTATTCTAGTATCAAAAAGTGCTTATAATATTATTCTTGTTTTATTCTATATTATTCTATAATTAAGCAATTATCTACCAGTCACAATCTCAGACGTTTTTTTTATTAAAGGTTACCAAAATATTGCAATTACAAGTATTTTAATTGCATACTTTTAAAGGCATACATGTATTTATACAGGTACACAACACATGGATCCAATAAGCAGTTTCTATGTCCGAAATGCATGCAGGAGGTCACCACACATACGTGCCTGAACAGGCATTGGCGAGGAGAAGATGGCACGACACGTTATACGTGCGAAATGTGTGGGATTTCAATGGAGGAGAAATAGACCTGAAGGCTCATATGGACGGCCATACTGGCGAAAAATCATACCAGTGCGCTGAATGTGGGAAATGTTATCGGCATAGAAGTAGATTGTGCAAGCAAAAGTTATTAAACACACCAAATAAAACATCAAATTTTAGATAATAAGTATCTTTCATGGCCGAGAGTGCAAGGTTCATCCCAACCCGAACATAGAGTGTATTGCGGAAGCGGGGTTTACCGTGTTTCCGCAAAACACCCTGCGAGAGGGGTGGGATGAACCTATCTTACACGAGCGGCGATGATCCTGGAAAAACCTGGAAATCTTTTGTGCGTAGTGAATATAATGCGCGTATAGATTTGTAATAATTCGTGTTTGTTATGGATATTCGTGCAGTGATTCAGATTATGTTTATGTTATGATTAAATATTTATAGTTCTAAAAAGAGGACAGCGTTATTTTTTGAATGGAGCGCGAAAACTTTTCTATTGCTCCATTTGAAGCGAGAAATAATCAATTTTGAATTTTAAAATTGCCACGAAACAATGTTTCCATGATGCTACAGACGACAGCCGTCTACAAGGGAGGTAATTGTGTGATGACGATTGAAAAAAATGAATTCCATACGGGTACTTTTTTTATCTTGGCCCTTGCCAAATTTTTAGGTCAACTTATCTGATGTGGAAGAAAGTAGAATCTCAGGCAGATCATAACAAAAGTTTGTTTATTAATTAATCGTTATGTTATTTGATTACTTATCTTTGATTTTATCTGATTATCTGTGATCGCTTTTATTGTCAATCATTTTATTCAATGTATAAAACTAATCTAAGATATACAGTTATAGAATAAATGAAGAACATGTCCATTATAATGTCTTTATTTCTGTAAAACAGCACTTATGCATATAGTTCAAAGAGTATTTTCAGTGATATAAACATTGTTCCGGGTAGAGCATACATTGTCATTGTATCATCGCAATATCATTTTATGGTTATCATTATCACAATATCTGTCATTAGCAATTATCATGACAGTATTATCATCACAACACGAAGAATGGTTCATTAAAGATGTTTAAATTATGTTCAAATGAAACGTTTATCCCCATGCGATCTGTTACAAGCATCTTAGAATCGTTGCGTCTGGCCCTCTCCCAGCACACGGCAATAGTTCCCTTCTGTAATGCATTTCTGTTTATCAAAACAGTCCCGTACTGTACTGGACTCCGACTCTTTGTATCATACGTATGGTTCCTGAAATGTGACATTACAACAGCTGTTCTAAATATTCGAGATAAACATTTAACAAGCATTGTTAAGTTAGTTAAGTCTGTATACCACCGGTATGGCCGGATGAGAGTTTGTTCGAGAACTCATATTTCCCGCAACACTCCCGCATAATATCGTGTCAATGTTTGTTACGTATCATAAATTTATATAACTTTCATTATGATGGATATTTAATAATAAAGCGGATAAATATCTTCAATATCTTGAACACATTTTCAGTTTTTAAAGGCTAACGAAATATTCGTTTGCTCCTTATTATAAGATGCCTACGTGCGTTTGCCATTTTAGGTAGACTACGTACGTTTGCCAAATTTGAAATACTTCAGAAATTGCATTTTTGTACATATTGCATCGCACAAAGTATTCATAAAACAATTAAAAATAATTATTGAACAACTGAAAAACAAACATTTGAATAAAATGTGGCAATTTATTAAAATATGTGACATTTTAACACTACCTACATGCGTTTGCATTCATGGACACAATTTGTATCGAAGTGTTCTCGGAAACTATGCAGACATGAATGGTGAACAATACACCGATCGAAAGACAAAACAATGCATTCTTTTTTGCTCTATGTCATTTGAACGAACTCTCGCGTATAACAAAAATATCGATAAGAAACTTACCTTGATTGACGATCAATCGAGCCAAAATACTACTGGCGTTTGCATTTGTGGTCACGTGACTTTTTTTGCTCATCCCCGGTGATACATGCAACATTTTCAGAATATAATACCCTTCGGAATAACATTTCGTATTACATTTCACAGTGCCTTTCAAGCATCTCTGAGTATATCTTAAAAAGTCTCAAAAGCTCTTATAGTAGCTCTAAGTAGTTTTTTGAGTGGCCCTTAGTAACGCTTAGTTTTTAGTAGCTCTAGATAGCGTTTGGTATTTCTCTGAGAAGCTTTACGGTGTGCTTAATAGTTCTATTAGTAGATCTTTATAGTCCTTAGTAACTCTTAGTAGCTCTAAATAGTGCACTACGTAGTTTTCTTAGTAGTTCTTAGTAGCTATTTCTAGTTCTTGGAAGCCCTAAGTAGTTCACTTAGTAGTTTATAGTAGTTCTTCTAGTTCTTAGTAGATATCAGTAGCTTAAAGTAGCTCTAAGCTGTTCGTAGTAGTTCTCTTAGTAGTAGTTATTAGTAGTTATTAGTAGCTCTTACTAACTCTAAGTAGCTCTTAGTAGCTTTTAGATGTTCTTAGTAGTTCACTTAGTAGTTCATAGTAGTTCCTATAGTTCTTAGTAGATATCAGTAGCTTAAAGTAGCTCTAAGCTGTTCGTAGTAGTTCTCTTAGTACTAGTTATTAGTAGCTCTTACTAACTCTAAGTAGCTCTTAGTAGCTCTTAGTTGTTTTTAGTAGTTCTTTTAAAAGCTTTTAGTAGTTCTCTTAGTAGCTCTTGAGAGCTCTCGTAGTAGTTTTAAATAGCTCTCTTAGTTCGCATAGTAGCTCTAAGTAGTTCTTAGTATTTCTTAGTAACTCCTAGTTGTTCTTATTTGTTCTTAATAGCGCTTAGTTGTTCTAAGTTGTCCTTTGAAGCTCTCTCGGTGGCTCTAAATATCTGTCTTACTTCTCTAAGTTGCTCTTAGTAGTTCGTAAAAGCTCTGAGTAGGTAATATTAGCTTTTAGTAGCTCTTAGTATTTATATGAAGTTATCTTAGCAGCTCGTTGTAGTTCTTAGTAGCTCTTAGTATTTCTTAATACTTCTTAATATGTGTAGCTCTTAGTATAGTTCTCAGTAATTATCTAAGTATGTCTTAGTGGCTTTTTAGTTTTTAAACACGTTTTTTCTTAGTTCTATAAACATAATATAGAAAATCAACTTGACAAAATCAGAAAAAAATCCCCTGAGGTCGGGGGCCATATCACTTACACCACGGTGCATAGTTGTTCTGCAAGTGGTTTATGCAAGGTATACATGCACAACTGATAGATTATATTTATGCCCACGTCTGTCCGTGCGTCCGGCTCAATTTCTCGTGTCCGTAATTTACTTTCCCCTTGTAAATACATAATTTCAAATAACTTACCACATGTGTTCGACGTATGAAGATGATTTGTGCAAGACTGGTAATGCTCTGAGCGCTCACCCTCGAATAAAGCCTGGCCACGGGTGTGCCTTTGTCCAGTTTTGACTCTTGTGCTATTTTGATAATGCGGGAAAAGGTTCATCAGTGATAAGATTTGTGTTGCGAGTTCCATGTGTACAAAGTGTCAATCAAAAACGTCTTGGTCCTGCTGTTGGACACAAGTAGCATTGCCACAACGCTGCGTTAACATACCATTAAAACAACTGACATCGACTGCACTCGATCAGTTACCATGAGAATATGAAGTAAGTAATGTGCATCTGATCGAGTGACAGGGATCGCTAAGTATTCAGACCACCTCGGATCTTTTGAAGCCGAAGCTTTTCTTATTTAGCCAAAATACATACTTAAATTTAATTTAGATAAATAAAAATGGCTTATTGTGATTATCATCAAGATAGCATCTATTTACAGTCTTAAATCTGCTTAAAGGCTTAGTCTAAGCCTTCTATAAGTGACTCCTCCCCCCTCCCCCTAAAAAAATGTTTATGGTACACAACCTCTGTTATTGATCTGTATCTACTTGCCTTGATCACTCTTATCAGACCTCAATCTGAGTATCCCGCTGTGCAGTTTTAGAAGTTTTATTATAGAAATGGACCCTAAATGGCCTTTAGCCAATAAAACGAATACACAGGAAATTGGCCCCTACTGTGACACCAGTGCAATGAGCAGGAGATGCACAGCAGGGGATTATCATGATAAACATTCCTTAAACTAGGCCTTTAAGAAGTAAAAATATACGAATTATAAAACAAATAAAAGAATGAGCTTAGCTTATCCTGTTATAAGGGATTTTAGAAGGTTCGAGAAATTTGGGCCAGGTTGCAATTTCTCGAACAATCTTAAGTTCTTATAATATATCAAACTCAGTACCCTACTTTCGTTATGTACAATTTATATTCTTATAATAGAGAGTTCTAAAACTTTGAAATGAAATTTCTGATATTCATTATCAAATTAAGTTTATAAAGTAAGAAATTTGGCTGAATGCAATAAGACTCTAAAATAAGCTTGAAAAGCTTAAGATCTGTTCTTGAAATTGAGGCCTGGCACCGAGATTACAAACTCAAGTCTAATTTCAATTTTAGCCTACTTCACCACATTAAAGTATGGTTTGATTTAATATTTCTAAAAATATAGATTTATCATATATTGTGTTGATAACCGTTTTGTCAATATTGCAATGAAAACACCTAGAGCGAACAATATTAAAGTGTAATTGTAAAAAATCACAAATTGTACTCAATTACTATTTACTGTCAAAGTTTCGTTCTTCGGAATATTTTCCAAAGATTTAAATCAAAGGCCAATAGAGAATAGGTTTCCGGTTAGAGCAGTGTTAAGTGCACTCGCTTCTCACCTAGGTGACCCGGGTTCGATTCCCGGCCTGGGCGTATGTGAGTTTGGTTTGTAGTCACCAAGTCAGACAAGTGGTTATTTAGTAAAATGAGCTGAGATATTTAGACTGTAATTGGATTTTAAAAGTATTTTCAAGATAGTGCGGCCTGGCGTTTGGAATGTTGGATGCCACACTTTCAAGCTCGGAATTTTGTAATTGACTAAGAGGTCGAGACAGAATAGAACCGAATAGGATTCTAACATGTTCTTAAAATGTCATTACAAACACTAGTCTATGCAGGATAATTCTTTATCGAATCTCATCAAAAATCTGGAATATAAATTTATTTATGGTGGCTGTTAACAGACAAACAAGAAACTTTCCTCTTAAAAGTTTTTACTTGTGTCTGGACGTTCAATTATAGTGTAAAATGTTATTGTGATGCGTGTTATTAAAAGTATGTGTGTAATAGTCGAATATAATCTAAAGAACCGGTCCAATATTGTCCGTTATTACTATTTTATTCATCTTATTTTGCTTTTACTACGGCGTTAAGATCATTGACAACACCGGTGTGTAGATTTTCCCGCGGATTCAAACACGTGACCACAATAAAAACAAAGTAAGTCTGTTTTTTGTTTTAAAGGCCGTCCGTTAACTAGTATTTGTAAGATTGTTCATCTTATTTTCTACTATGCACAACTATTTCATCAGACAATGTGATATTTGATTAATGCGTTATTTTAACGACCAGTCGTCAAATAATCTTGACGTAAGTTTTCCCGCGGTAAAAGCAATTAACAAACTGACGGTAGATAAGAAAAGAACGATATATCAAATGATGTGATTTGGTCGTTAAGTAAGTTGATCTTAACACTGAAACTATTTATTAACAGGACATGTCTTCCCCTGTGACCCCACGTCGGCGCAGCAAGAGACAGCGTCAGGATGAAGCAGGCAGTCCTACATCGGAGGCATCTTCTGCTCCTACCACTCGTAACATGTTTATTTCATTTGCTATATGTAGAAAACATTCATAGTCTAAAACCTTGTTTTGACTTTTTTTTGCACTTTTAGATATAATTTTACAAACTGGTCTTTCTATAGTACCCACGGGTCCGACCATCGGATCTATTCCATTCCTCTAGTAAAATATATGATATTTTTTCAAATGTAGAGAAAAGGTCCCAATCTTAATCATAATTAATTGTGTGATGTAAAGTTTTTCATCGCATTCAGAGATCAGACCATCTGCAATGTAACTTTCATGATTTATTGCATTTAGATATTTATACCCAAGGATTGATATCTAAGCCATTTTGGGTCTTTTGAAAGGGGAAAGAGACAAATATTTTAATAATTTCCTTATTTGCAGGAGACAGAAAAAACTGCATGATTCTTAATTTTAAAGATGGAGAGTGCAGCCTGGACACTTGGCATTTAGTTAAAACATCCATCCCATCCAGCAGTTTTTTTTAAACTTATAACTTAGGGCTTGCCATTTTTTCAATGCAAAATTGTTGTTTTGCACAGTCATAATTGCTAGAAATTGTGGAATGAATACTGTTAAATATCTAATGATAGAATACATATATTGTCATTTTCCAGCGAGAAGAAGTGCAAGAAAGTCAAAGAAAGCAGATGATGAGGCTTCTTCACCTCCCTCTCAGAGACGGCGGGTTGAAGCCTCCCCTAGGGGCAAAGACGGTGCCCCTTCCTCTCCAGCGGCCCCACTGTCTGGTGGTGGTGGGGAATCTTCCCTCTTCTCTAGTCCCCCACAATCGAGGGTCGGAGGTGTTTAACATTTTAATTATTGTTTAATACTTAAAACTAATTGATGAATAAAAGTTTCAAATATTACATCTTATTCAAATTTGCTACACTTGTTGAAAGACTGAACTATTTTTTAGGTCATACACAATATGACTACTACTGTGATAGTTTCTTGAACTGCAATGCAATGTTATCATATTTCAGCCCCAACCAGTGAGATTGACCTGAGCTCTCCCCTGAACTACGGCACTCCCAGCTCTCGCGGCCCACACACGCCTGGCATCGGAGAAACGCCTGTTAGACACCGACCAGACATTCATAGTGAACGCAAGATGCGAACAGTCAACATTGGAGGATCTGAACCTAGTGTACGGATAAGGAATAGATCGGCATTCATCAAATGTTATGAAACTCGGATCAGCAAGCGTAGACTTTTGCATTTTTATTTTTTTGTAAACAGAAATTGACAAGGCCTGCTTTGTCAAATAAAGCATGTGAACAAGCTTTGCAATTTTTTTATCTTGCTTTGCCAGAGTACTAGTCTTGTGTTAAATACATGCAGGTTGGTCCAAAACTTTGCCTTTTTTATCATTACTAAAAACAATGTTTTGATGGACAGCCTCAGCTTAAGTCACAGTTTTACACTGTGCAAAATATGCCAAAGACCTCAGAAATTTACAGGCAATAAGATCTAGAAATTTGGAAATACCAATCCAAACAATATTTTACTAGCCTGAATTGTTAATAATTTTGTTGTTTTATGTCATTTTTGTGAATGTCTGACAGTGAAATTTGTTCTTGTATTAACAGGAGGTGACGCGGATGACAAGTGAGATAACAAGTGAGGCAAATGTAGGCCCACAATTGGTTATCTGGGGTACGGACGTGGTCGTGAGCCACTGTAAGGAGAAATTCCGCAGATTCATCTCAAAGTATGTGGACAAAGATGTGGCCGAGGACGAGACGTTTGAAGGGATGGACATCAACCAGCCATACTACCTGCAGAGGATGGAGGAGGTCGGTGTTGTAATAGAACTCGTAACAATCTTATTGTGTCATCATGCTTAGAAACATGTAACTAGCGTTGGGAATCAGAGCTTTACTTGCAATCAGTTATTGTATATTGAAAATGATACATAAATATTAAAATATTCTGATTTAAAAATCATGTCCAAAACAAATTGCTCTTGTGCATTGAATAGCTTTATTTACTTTGGAGGAGGAAAGTTCACAAAAATACTTCGGTTCAATACAGCAACATGCCAAACCCCATTGTCGGATACCCCCGATGTTAACGTACATGATATTTTGTGAGGTTTCAGGTTGCTTCCAATATCGTAGACGCTTATTAAAAATAAATTGAAACCTACATAAACAAAACTAATATGGGGTCGCAAATACGCTTGAAAACAGATGCATTAATTATATCGATGAAAATTTTATAAGGCACAGACAGCCCATAGTTGACAGCAATGTTGTCATTTAATGTACAATGAGAGAGGCCACGGCAATGACAAACTGTAATTTGATAAACTACACTGATAGGGAAAAAAATACATGGTGGTTCTTTGAATTTAGCTAGACAGATATGTGTAATTAAGTTAATTATCTTTGAAATTACAATAAAATCTCTTTTTCAGATCAATGTTATTGGAGAGCCTTTCCTGAATATCAACAGCGAGCATCTGAGAGAGTTTGATCCCGATCTGTATCGTCAGCTAATCAACTACCCCCAGGAAGTGATTCCCACATTTGACATGGCTGTCAACGAGATGTTCTTTGACAAGTACCCTGCCGCTGTGTTAGAACATCAGATACAAGTTCGACCATACAATGCAGAGAAGACTAGGAACATGCGCTCCTTGAACCCAGAAGGTATGCTTTAGTTAGTAAACTTGTCAGGGTTTTGTTTTGGTCAATTTTACTGCTAAATATTGGTTGTTTCCTCTCACATAAAAGTGAACATTAGTGTTCAACTAACTGAAGACATTCATTCCTAAGGAAATTTTTTAAGAATGTCTGTCCTTGTGTCCTGACAAAATCCGCTCTGGGTAACAGCTAAGTAGGTGATATTTGTTAACAGTATTTTTTGTCTGGATTATTTAGCAAGACAACCTGTTTCAAACAAGCAAGTGCTCAATTGGAACGCCTCGGCCATTTTCCATCAAAAACAAGTTAAAACTTAATTGGATCTACACTTTTAAACTTGCAACATTGTATTTCAGACATCGACCAGCTGATTACTATCAGTGGGATGGTAATCCGATTGTCTCCCCTTATTCCCGAGATGCGCGAAGCGTTTTTTGAGTGTTACGTTTGTCACAACACAACGAGCCGGGAGATCGAGCGGGGTCGTATTGCCGAACCTACACTGTGTACCAATTGTAACACCAACCACAGTTATGCCCTCGTACACAACCGGTCACACTTCAGTGATAAACAGCACATCAAGATTCAAGAGTCCCCAGGTAAGAAACAGTAGGAAGTAGAGCTCCCGTTTTAACTTCTTGATACAATAGAGAACATTCCTATGCTGTGCAATGTCCTTTTCAACACATTGGCAAAAGACAAAATATCATGATGAAAGACAGACGTAGGTTAGACAAGTGTCTAAAATAAAGGGAATAGGCAAATGAATGTTTTATTACATGTTAGTTGTTCTGATAAGGTAAATAAAAACTTGGATGATGAATATATAATTTTCATTTGCAGAGGATATGCCGCCAGGCCAAACACCCCACACTGTGGTTATATATGCTCACAGCGACCTTGTGGATAAGGTCCAGGCAGGTGACCGAGTCACGATCACCGGCATATACAGAGCCATGCCCCTCCGCGTCAACCCTCGCATGAGGAATGTGAAGTCTGTGTACAAGACACACATTGATGTTGTTCACTTCCGTAAGATGGATGTTCGCAGGCTGCACGAGGCTGAAGATGATGAAACGTAAGATAATATGAAAAAAAGAAATAAATGAATACATGTATCGGGATATGCTTAAATGAGGGCAATAACAGTATTGCTTTGTCTCAGTTACATATCTTTAAGTAAAAGCTTGCTTTGTGTTCTTTATTGAATTAGTATAATTTACTGTCTGGTAGAATGCTAATCAAATAAGTTGACTGAAGGATCCATTTGGAATTTTCTTGTATTGGACAGTTGGTCCAATGGTTGGTATCATTTTTTGTTTCATAAAATATGAGTTATTTAATGTGTTGCAGAAAAACCTCTCGACTTCCGGCTGATAGAATAGAGTTGATCAAAAAGCTGTCTACAGAATCAGACATTTATGAGCGACTTGCCAGGGCAATTGGTAAGAAAAAAGAAATCATTAGAAATTCATTCATGTCTTCACATCTACCTAGTTAATGCTAAAATGAGAGGATGGAAGTCCATTACGGGGGCGCATTAATGATTGCTATAACAAGGAGATCAAATTATTTAACAAGTAAAGTTAATGGTTGTAGAAGAAACTTTGGATTACAGGGAAAATTGCAGTTTGCATTTATTTTAAGCATTTTCAGCTGTCTATTATTCAAGGAAAAACGTTGAGGAAGCATCATAAATGATCATTTGATGAAGTATATTATTTTTGATGATAAAGGCTATTTCATTTCAACATACAACACATACCAGGAAGTCAAAACAAATAAATGAACATTGAGACGGGGATGATCCACCTGAGGTGGGTTGTATGTTGAAATGGAATAACCCCATTATCATTATTGATTATTCTTTATTGTGTATCAATTAAAATAAGTGATTCTAATCTGTGTCACTTGCCTGCTTGCAGCTCCAAGCATCTTTGAGAATGAGGACATTAAGAAGGGAATCCTGATGCAGCTGTTTGGAGGTACAAGGAAGGACTTCACTGGCACAGGCAGAGGCAAGGCCAGGTGAGACAAACGCTGTGTCTATTTGGGTTGCATGTATAATAGGAATCTTTGTCAAGTCATTTTTTTGCTGAAGTGTTGACTGACCCATTTCATATAAACAGAAACTTGACAATGGTGTGAAAACATTGATGAATAAATTATTAACCTTATTTTCTTTAACTACTTACTAAATAATGCATTTATGGAAAATATAAATAACTGATAACAAGATTGTAATCATGTATTTAAAAGCTAAAAATGCTCAATGTTAAATGACTGGTGAGTCCTAAAAGATTAACAGTGATCAGCTATCGTCTCTGCACCTTTCTTTCAAATTAAACACGGAATCCTTTGTCAGAACCATTGTTTTCCATATTGATTTCGTCCTTTTGGGTAAATTAAAACAATTGGGTTAATTGTGATACATCTTATTTGGGGATTAAGAGTGCATCTTTAAGAACAATAAACAACATCACCTTATCGTAGAATGTAGGAAACTTATTAGTTCTTTCGCATCCATATTGTATATTTTTACGTTTTTCCCAGGTCAGAATTGAACATTCTGCTGTGCGGTGACCCGGGTACCAGCAAGTCCCAGCTACTCCAGTATGTGTACAACCTGATGCCCCGCAGTCAGTACACTTCTGGCAAGGGCTCAAGTGCCACTGGTCTTACCGCTTACGTCACCAAAGACCCAGATACACGCCAGCTTGTGCTACAGACTGGTGCCCTTGTACTCAGCGATAATGGAGTGTGTTGCATTGACGAGTTCGACAAGATGAGTGACAGCACACGATCTGTTCTACATGAAGTCATGGTTAGTGATGGGGTTCATGTATTGTACTCATTTGTTTTTACATTAAGATGCTTCTTGTATTATAAATTACAATGATCAAACCAAGACTTCGGGTTTAGAACAAAACAACTATTATGAACTCGCTAACTGAACAGGTGTCAATTTAAAATGATATTATTATTTTTCATTTCAAAAAGACTTAAACTATAGAACAATACTGCCTGTAAAACTTTGGTTTAAAAATATGATTTCTAAAGAAATCAAGTTAAAACCACCAGTTTTTAGCTCGACTATTCGAAGAATAAGGAGAGCTATACTACTCACCCTGGCGTCGGTGTTGGCGTCACACCTTGGTTAAGGTTTTGCATGTAAGCACCTTTAAGTCATTATCTCAGTAAATACATCAGTTATTGCATTGAAACTTTGGATATGTATTACCAACTATCTTACATTCTAAATTAATGAAGTTAAATAACAATTATTTGAATATAATGCAAATAATAGACCTTTATTATTATGCCCCCTTTTGAAAAAAGTGGGGTATATTGTTTTGCACATGTCGGTCGGTCGGTCGGTCGGTCTGTCTGTCTGTCGGTCGGTCGGTCGGAATACCAAATGGTTTCCGATCAATAACTTGAGAACGCTTTGACCGAGGGACCTCATACTTGGTATGTGTATTGGTCATCACCAGCAGATGAACCCTATTGATTTTGAGGTCAGTGGGTCAAAGGTCAAGGTCAGTGTGACCTTTACATGAAAAACGGTTTCCGATCAATAACTTGAGAACGCTTTGACCCAGGAACCTCATACTTGGTAGGTGTATTGGTCATGACCAGCAGATGAACCCTATTGATTTTGAGGTCAGTGGGTCAAAGGTCAAGGTCAGTGTGACCTTAACATGAAAAACGGTTTCCGATCAATAACTTGAGAACGCTTTGACCCAGGGACCTCATACTAGGTAGGCTTATTGGTCATGACCAGCAGATGAACCCTATTGATTTTGAGGTCAGTGGGTCAAAGGTCAAGGTCAGTGTGACTGTAAGCTGAAAAAAGGTTTTCTGATTGTCCATATTTATGCCCCCTTTTGAAAAAAGTGGGGTATATTGTTTTGCACATGTCGGTCGGTCTGTCTGTCTGTCTGTCTGTCTGTCTGTCTGTCGGTCGGTCGGAATACCAAATGGTTTCCGATCAATAACTTGAGAACGCTTTGACCGAGGGACCTCATACTTGGTATGTGTATTGGTCATCACCAGCAGATGAACCCTATTGATTTTGAGGTCAGTGGGTCAAAGGTCAAGGTCAGTGTGACCTTTACATGAAAAACGGTTTCCGATCAATAACTTGAGAACGCTTTGACCCAGGAACCTCATACTTGGTAGGTGTATTGGTCATGACCAGCAGATGAACCCTATTGATTTTGAGGTCAGTGGGTCAAAGGTCAAGGTCAGTGTGACCTTAACATGAAAAACGGTTTCCGATCAATAACTTGAGAACGCTTTGACCCAGGGACCTCATACTAGGTAGGCTTATTGGTCATGACCAGCAGATGAACCCTATTGATTTTGAGGTCAGTGGGTCAAAGGTCAAGGTCAGTGTGACTGTAAGCTGAAAAAAGGTTTTCTGATTGTCCATATTTATGCCCCCTTTTGAAAAAAGTGGGGTATATTGTTTTGCACATGTCGGTCGGTCGGTCTGTCTGTCTGTCTGTCTGTCTGTCTGTCTGTCTGTCTGTCGGTCGGTCGGAATACCAAATGGTTTCCGATCAATAACTTGAGAACGCTTTGACCGAGGGACCTCATACTTGGTATGTGTATTGGTCATCACCAGCAGATGAACCCTATTGATTTTGAGGTCAGTGGGTCAAAGGTCAAGGTCAGTGTGACCTTTACATGAAAAACGGTTTCCGATCAATAACTTGAGAACGCTTTGACCCAGGAACCTCATACTTGGTATGTGTATTGGTCATCACCAGCAGATGAACCCTATTCATTTTGAGGTCAGTGGGTCAAAGGTCAAGGTCAGTGTGACCTTTACATGAAAAACGGTTTCCGATCAATAACTTGAGAACGCTTTGACCCAGGAACCTCATACTTGGTAGGTGTATTGGTCATGACCAGCAGATGAACCCTATTGATTTTGAGGTCAGTGGGTCAAAGGTCAAGGTCAGTGTGACCTTAACATGAAAAACGGTTTCCGATCAATAACTTGAGAACGCTTTGACCCAGGGACCTCATACTAGGTAGGCTTATTGGTCATGACCAGCAGATGAACCCTATTGATTTTGAGGTCAGTGGGTCAAAGGTCAAGGTCAGTGTGACTGTAAGCTGAAAAAAGGTTTTCTGATTGTCCATATTTTATTTTCTTATATAGTAGACAGTAGAAATTTATATGTCACTAAATGCATGAGTTGAAGTATCAGTTTTCAGTGAACATCTAGTTTAATTATGCCCCCCTTCGAAGCAGAGGGGTTATATAATTGCTTTGCACATGTCGGTCGGTCTGTTGGAAGACCAAAGCTTGTCCGAGTGATAACTCAACAATTCCCGGACCTATGGTCATCAAACTTGACATGAAGATTAGGTATGACCAGTAGATGACCTGCCTCATATGCATCCAATGACAAATCAGCTGTCATTTCAGTCCATGCATATTTCATTCAATTGTCCAAATATTTCTGGCAACTTGGCGCTCAGGGGGCATAATGTTTGACAAACATCTCTTGTTCGACTTAGAAATTCTGGTTAAGGTTTTGCGTGTAAGCACACATAGGTTAATATCTCAGCAACTACTTGAGGTATTGCATTGATACTTGATACAATGGTACTCAACCATCCAACCTACTTAATTAACCAAGTTAGATATCTGGTTAAGGTTTTGCATGTAACCACATTTAAGTCAATATCTCAGCAAATATATCATGTATTGCATTGAAACATTAGATATGTATTCCCAGATAACATGTTTTTGAATATAATGCAAATTATGGGCCTTTATTATTTGACTTAGACATTCTGGTTAAGGTTTTGCATGTTTGCACACATAGGTTAATATCTCAGCAATTACTTGATGGATTGCATTGAGATTTTATACAATGGTACTCAACCATCCAATCTACTTAAATAACCAAGTAAGATAACTCCAGTTTGCATTAAATTAAAATAATGGCCCCTTTTTTATTTGACATAGAATTTCTGGTTAAGGTTTTGCATGTAACCGCTTTTAAGTCAATACCTCAGCTAATACATCATGTATTGCATTGAAACTTTACACACAGGCTCCCATCTATTTAACCTTCTTATTTAATCAAGTAAGATAACTCTATCTTTCATAATATATCATTTTTGCCGCTTTATTAAGTGACTTAGCAATTCTGGTTAAGGTCTTGCATGTTAGCACACATAGGATAATATCTCAGCAACTATTTGATGTATTGCATTGAGATTTTATACAATGGTATTCAACCACCCAACTTAATTGAATAACCAAGTTAGATAACTGTATTTTGCAAATAATGGCCCTTTATTATTAGACTTAGAAATTCTCGTTAAAATTTTGCATGGAACCACATTTATGTTAATATCTCAGCACACCATGTATTGCATTGAAATCTAATCTAACAGTGATCCATGCATGTTTCACCTAATGTTTCAATCCTTACATTGAAAAGCGGCGGAATAGTTGAGCGCGCTGTCTCTGTGTCAGCTCTTGTTATCTTACTACACAATGTATCTGATAAGTTTTCATTGTGTGTTCAGGAGCAGCAGACTCTGTCCATTGCCAAGGCCGGTATCATCTGTTCCCTGAACGCCCGCACCTCCATCCTGGCAGCTGCCAACCCAGTGGAGTCCCAGTGGAACAAGAACAAAACCATCACTGAGAACATCATGCTTCCACATACACTCATGTCCAGGTAAGAATCTCATGTCCAGGTAAGAATCAGATGTTCATACTCCATTGGCATCAATTTTTGAAGTTTGACTCTGAAATCAGGATGATTAAGTCTATCAAACACTAAGTTTATCTCCAGTATTGTATGACTATTTTGATTATACGATACAATTATGCAACGTCTACAAGTACTCAAACAACTCCTTCTCATTGAAGACTCCTAGAAAATGTGGTCAAGCACATGTCATATGTCCACCAGGTTCTGACATTTTAAAATTCCAAGCGTGTTTGCAAGATCAAAGACTCAATTGTGGAAATTTCTGTAACGATATCCCTGTAAATTTACAAGAGTCCATATGACCTGATTGAAAAAATAATAATTCGGTTTTAAAGTGTTCATGATTTGCAGATGACTGCTGCATTCTTGTTAACACACATTCCTAACCCTGTTTTTCCCTCGTGTGACCAGGTTTGACCTGATTTTCCTGATCCTGGATCCGCAGGATGAGATGTACGACCGTAAGCTGGCCAGCCATCTTGTGTCTCTGTACTTTCACGCTAAGGAACAGGAGGAAGATGAGTTCTTGGTAAGAGCCGAAATCAGAAAATCATGAAAGTATGGTTAAGTATAAATTGGTGCAAATCAGCAAAATTAGGGTTTGATGGGAGGGTGCTGCACCCTGTCCTTTTTTGAAAGCACCCTTTTGCCCTCATGGGGAGCAAATGTGCACCCTCCTACCTAGATTAAATGCTGAAAAATAATATGATATTTGTTTTTGTTACGAATAAAAGTAAAAATATGACTTTGAATTTAAACAAACTCTACATATTTGGTTGTTGAAACCTAATATTGCTTCAAATTTCTAAAGATTTTCTATGAAATTCATAATGCTTTAATGATCCACTGCCCGATACAATGTGCTGTTTTGTCCCTTAGAGCCCTGTCTCTTTTTCTGTAGCACTCTGTCCTTTTTCAAACCTGGCCAAACCCTAGTCATATCTTATTATGTTGAAAGCATACTATTTTGCAATTTATTGGAGAATTTTAGTCTTCAGCTGCAATTCTTAACATATCAGCTTTTAAACAACCATTATTTCAGGACATGGGAATACTGAGAGACTACATTGCCTATGCCAAGGTGGTTGTACAGCCCAAGATCAGCGAGGATGCAGGACAGAGGCTGATCCAGGAGTACGTAAACATGAGGAAGATCGGCAGTGGGCGTGGCCAGGTGTCCGCTTACCCACGGCAACTTGAGTCCCTGATACGACTCTCTGAAGCCCACGCCAGGATGAGGCTGTGTGAAACTGTGCAAGTCGCCGACGTTGAGGAGGCCATGAGGTGGGTGGCAAGTCTGTTGTTTATATTACCATTAGTCATGTCAGAAAAAAATGTTTTATTTACCAAAAGAAAATAAAAGCAATTTTTTGTCAGTTAGTTTAGGTTGGATTGGGAACTTTTTTACAAATAGTATTTGGCCACACCAAATTAATGTTTAGTTCCTCAGATTTTTGCCAAAAAAAATTGGAGCGAGCGAGCGGAAAAAAATATTTTTTTTGTCCGTTTTCGTAAAAACCGAAGCGAGCAAAGAGCGAAAAATATATTTTTCCTTATATTCAATATAAATAAGAAAGATTGTTCAAAATAATTGCCCTTAAACCCATTTTAATGCCATCTTGAACTGAACCTCTAATGGACATTGGGAAAATGTTGGAAAACATACTATTTATTCATCCGTGTTTAGTACAAACATTATATATATGGATAAATCTAATTTCTTATATAATTAAAACATACTTTAATATGACGATCGTTCATAGCAATAAATAACCCTGCTTTTAGTAAAGTTTGAAACGACTTATATAGATCTACCTGAATCAGTTTAACATAATATGCAACTGTATTTAGACATAACTTAGGATTGATTTTGGATTTGTAAAAAATGATCACTTACACACTGGCATCGTCAAACATCAGACTCCATATAACATAGACTAAATTTTGTTTTAATTATCACAGGAAATGCAATGACATGTGCTTATTAAAACAAAAAGAACAAGAGTATTTTTTAGAGTACTTATTTTGGTTATTTAGATGTTTTTATGCACCAGCCAATTGTATACCCCCCCCCCCCCCCCCCCCCCCAAGTCCAGAATAGCGGGGACTTTGACTTCCGGTCTCTCAAAACCTGGGTAATATACCCGACCTGCAGGGACACACTGCTGGTAAAATCCCTGCCAAATGGCCCAGCAACCCCAAATACTTATGTGAGGCCCATTCCCGACTATTTTCAATATGCCTCTGCTGTCCCTGGTATACACCTGGAACAAGGGCGAGGGGTGGGCGGGGCAGTGGTTACAATTGACAAGTGCATTACAATCCCGGATTATGTTGCAAATAAAAACAAAATATAAGGTGATAAATTTAGGCTTACTTATGTTGAGGTTTATCCAGACCAGTGTTTATATCGCTATTTGTGAAAAGATATTTGTTCAAAACTGTTGCTTTGTCAGAATTTGATCAAAAATGAGCTTGATACATCAATTTGGACCAAACAATGACTCATGTTCCAGTTAAGTTGACCTGTGACATCTTCAGCATCGTCGTAACGAGGTATGATGTTAGTCCCTTGTATTATGACTTGAATAAAATGGTACTAAGTTGATCATTCCGATTTCCATTCAAAACGAGTCACTAATTACGCAATATAATCGCTACCAGTCTCAGATACATATGCTTTATTGCATAATGATTGCTTTAAATAATGATCCTTTAATGCATGAGACGATCAACAATGACTTCAAGCATGCTCAAAACATATTTATTGTCGAAAAATAAGATTTAATTTCCAAACTTCTAGCCACATTGTTTATACCGGAAGCGGCCATTTTGATTGAATTTATTGAACCCATGCTAAACCGATCGATATACAGTATAAAAACACTACGCATCGGTAACTTCCCTTTACAAAAACATGAAAACTAGCGTAGAAAAATTAAACTTGATTATTTTTAGCCTTTTAATAAATTATTACCTGAAAAAATCTGCTTGGCGATCAAAATGGATGTGCAGGCGCACAAAAAAATAAAAAAAATTTTTTTTTACATTTTCAAACAAATAGGAGCGGTAAATCCGCGGAACGAAATATCAATTTGGTGTGGCCTTAAAGCTAGGAAAAAATTGGAATGGAATGGGAAATCAGTTTTATAAGACTTTTTTCTTAGTTCTTATTTTGATTTCTTTTCCATAATTGTTTGGGATCTGTTTTTTGAAGCCTTGGTGTCGACAGCTTCACAGCTGTAGTGTGAAACTGTTTAAACATATTCAAATGTTTAAACATATTCAAATCAAACTTGGTACACATGTTGTTGTTCAACTACACTTGTTGTCAGGGAGAATACACACATTTATAGCAAGGCCCTTCACCCTTTTTCTTATGATTATAGAGTCATGCCCCTATTGACTGAGAGACGAAAACTAAAGATGGGAGTGTATGCTCCATGTCATTCATGGTTTTTTTTTTTAAAAATAGTTATTTTTAAATTTAATACCTGAAATCTGAAGACAACTCACTTTTGAACAAAATGTCAAAAAGTGGGGTTAAAGATTCAAGTACCATTTGTTCAAAGTAACCAAATTGTACATTTTATGTACTACTTGTCCACTACAGATTGTACAAGGAGGCTCTCAAGCAGGCGGCCATTGACCCCAGCACGGGCAAAATTGATGTGAGCATCCTGACAACGGGGATCAGCGGGGCGGCCCGTAAACGCAAGGCCGAGGTGACCCAGGCCCTCAAGAAACTGATACAAGAGAAGGGCAAGGTGCCCACACTGAAACAGGTCAAACTGTACGAGGAACTGAGGGAGAGATCAGATCTGGTATGTGGATTGAATGCATGTAGTAGACAGTTATACGGTTCATTTATACATACGTAATTAAACAAGTACTTAATAGTTATGTTATAATGTCATATGTTTTAGGTGAATTTTTGTTCTTTGGAAAACTAAATCACAATATTAACTGTTCTCAATTGTTCATGAAAAGCTTTATATGCTATCTCTATTATAAAATCAGTTGTAAACTGCCTAACTAGTTAAATAAACCCTATTAAATCTTTTGAAGACATAGAAAGTGAAGTTTACTTAATTGTTTCTGTAAAAATCTTATCATTACTTTACCGGGTAGTTTTCAATCCCATCCCATGGTGACCCTGCTGTCAGACATTGTACTTTTTAAAGTGAACTTTGTTTTGTTTTTACAGCCTGTTCCCAAGGATTTGTTTGAGGAGGCTTTGAAGGAGCTTCAGGATGAAGATTTCCTCATCGTCACCAACAAAGTCATCCGCCTGTGTGCCTAGGTCAGCCCTTCCCACTCGCCACCCCCCAGCCCCACCCCACAAAGGCATGGCTAGATCATGCACACACCGTGGAAAACGGGTGTGGCTTTGAATCACTTATGGCTTAAAAACAAACCAATGGATTTTGTGCTGTATTCACTTAACATTGAGACATGTTATCATCACTCTTTCATAATCATATGATATGAATACCATTAAATTATTATTCTTTCACCCACAAATTGGTGCACCATGCATTTGTCCTAGGTAATATTACTTATGCTTGTACTATGAAACTGTAATGTTGTCTGAATGAATTTCAATTTATCCCAGATGTTGGTTTATACTAAAATTTTACACATCTGCTACATTTCAGTGCTGTTTTCATGATTGACTGAGATATTATTAAAGTTATATGTTCCATGTAAACTGATTATGTAAAATGTTGGTTATTTTCATTTTTGTGAAATGTTGGTTATTTTGTAAAGAAAATAGCTCAGTAAGTGTTCAAAATGAAATAATGTGAGCTATTGATTAATATTTTTATATGATTCATTAGGTACTGTACATTTTTGTGATATGTAATTCATGACCAGAAACTTATTACTAAAACTTGCATACAAAAAGATTGTATGAATTTGTTTTAAGCGCAAGAAGAAAATCAACTGTTTTGTTGAAGCGTTAGTATGCAGTTTGAAATAAATATCATTTGCTATAAATAGAGTAGAATTATACACTTAAAAAATAAAACCTATATGAATCGTCATTTTAAATGCAACTTACCATCAGAAAAAGACAAAAGCATAGAAATAATAGTCCTCTGTTCTGTGTTATCATATAATTCACTTTTAATTGTTTCATTGTTAAAGCACCATTCTCCATTATTGTAAAAAAAACGAGGTGAAGGATTCAAATTTACTATCTTTGTATAATATAATGATCCATCATACCTGTTGTGTTCAAAGACCATAAGGTCAAATGAGTTATTTTTGTAGGCCATTTTCAAATATGGTTGAATTGTTTTTGAAAACATTTATATTTCATACTCAAATTTTATATTTCATGAAATCTCTGAACAAAATAAAAGGTATGAAAGTTACTTTTTGTTTTTGCCTTCGCTGTGTGAAAATATATGCCATTAATTGTAGAACAAGACAACCACATTCACTGAAACGATTTGTATTATCATTTTTAGCTCGACTCTTCGAAGAATAAGAAGGGCTACTTGCCCCATCATCGGCTACCAGTTGAAGTTTTAGGGCAAGTTGGGAAGTCCAATACCCTTTATTCAATTGACTAAATACTTCACACAGTTGTTCAGGACCATCACATAATGAGGTTAGATAACTCCATATTATCCTTTATACAAATTATGGCCCCTGATTGGCTATGGAACTTAGGTTAAAGTTTTAGGGCAGGTTGGGATATTTATTGAAAACTTCTATACCCTTCATTCAATTGACTTAATACTTCACACAATTGTTCAGGACATCACACAATGAGGTTACATAACTCCATATTATCCTTAATACAAGTTATGGTCCCTGACTTGGGTTAAAGTTTTAGGGCAGGTTCAAGTTTTAGGGCAAGTTGGGATTCTAATAAAAAAAACTTGTACACCCTTCATTCAATGCTCTTAATACTACACAGAATTATTGACGACCATCTTACAACAAGGAACATAACTCCATCTTAACCCTACATACAAATTATGGCCCTTGAATGATTTATTTTTATTTTAATTTATTTTGAAAGGCACATTTTATATTTTGAAAGGCACATTTTATATTTTGAAAGGCACATTTTCATAAAGTTATTTGAATGACTTGCATTATTGTTCGGGCAGGCTGGTGGGAGGTCAGCATCAAAGTCACCTTATGTATCAAATAATTTTAGCTAGGTTTTACATAGAGACCAAACTTGGTACATACGAAGAGTTTATGGAAACCTTTTATTGGAATGCGTTTGAGACCCCAAGGATCAAGGTCAAGGTTACTATTAATAGAAAAAGGGTTGGTATTGAATAACTTATTAAAGTAAGAGTCTACACATTGTGACCAAACTTGGTATATAGGAAGAGTTTATAGAGAACAGTCCTGAGATTGTGTTTTGGGCCCCGAGAGTTATGGCCTAGGTCAAGGTCACTGTTGCTAAAAATAGAAATGTGGTTAGTTCTGAATAACTCAAGTAAGGGTTGACATAGTGTGACCAAACTTGGTATATAGGACCAGTTTATGCAGAGCTTTCATGGATTGCCTTTTGGCCCCCTAGGGTCAAGGTCACTGTTTCTAAAAATAGATTACTGTTTCAGTTATGGTTGACATAATGTGACCAAACTTGATATGTAGGAGGAGTTTATGGAGGACTTCCATGGGATTGTTTTTTGGGCCTTAAGGATCAAGGTCACTGTTACAAAAAATAGAAGAAAGCAGTTGAAACTGAATCTCTTCTGCCAATCATTAAAAACCTGGTTTTGTCACATCGTCACTTTTTAATTTGATTGTTTTATTGCTTTTGACAGGCACATAATACATCGTTATTGTATTCAATTAAGTCAAAGCGGCGTAGTCGAGCTCTTGTTAAATATAACTTTTTGGCATCATTTTTCCTGTCCACACAACAGTTGCAATGCTTGGCAATATATTTTCCTCGCCCCAGATAAGTAGATCCATTGTTTTTTATCTTTTAATGTCATCACACAATTACCTCCCTTGTTGAAGACTGTTGTCTGTAGTACCATGGTAACCTTGTCTAGTGGCAAAATAAATCATTTCGTGCTTCAAGTGACACCAAAAAAGTGTTCATGCTGCATACAAGAAGTCATGCTGCTCTCCTCAGAACTATTTAAACAACCGTTTGACTACATATGTTGACCCACTGCGCGCAAATCTATGACGACCACACATCACTATGTACGCGAATTATTCTTACTACGTTTTACGAGCTCCAGCGAAAAAAAATCTCATTTTATTTTTCATAACGGACGCTTGTGTTAGGTAGGTACCTCCCAACCCTCGAGCTGGGTGTCTGCGGAAACTTGGTAAACCTCGTTCCCGCTAAACACTACTCTCGGGTTGGGATAAACCTATCTTACACGAGCGACCATGAAGATACTTAAACGCTTGCGTACTTAAACACATGCTGCACAAATGCATTAGATTTGAAGTGTAATTTGGCTTAATTCAGCATTTCGCCTCGCAGTCGGATTTAAGAAAGATATTGTCCAATATGAACGGCTTCCACCGCTTACGGCCCAAGTGATGCCTTACCCTACAACTAGGGCCCAACCAGTAGAGTAAAAGAGAATGACTGCTATTTTGACTATATTCGTGACCCCGTAAAAGGTCTATTTATAAACCACATAAAATGTGAACTAGGATTATAGTTCAGCGATGAGCTGGGCTAGACCTGGACTTCTTGATTTCATAATATTGATTGATTGAAGCATCAGCTGATCACTACTTTCAAAGACTATTGATTTAACCAGCATTTAAGCAATACTCTGTCGTGCTCCAGTTAACACGTCGCGTCGCAATAACTTAACGCATGTAAGGTAACATCTGCATGAGTAACCGTAATTGTAGACTGGTTTAAGCCATTTTGTTATTGCTGTCATTTGAATTTACTTTGTATATAGATCAGGCCTAAAGTGTGAATGACGTAGCTGTTGCAAAGATGGATTTACTTAAATACACTGGACTTTTGAGCCTGATTTCCATTTTGACAGGTAATGGTAATTAATGTGTAGTTTGACGGCGATCAGTATGTACGGATGGGAAATATATAGTTAATGTAGTTGTCTTAGGCTGCCGTTGTAAGATAGTCAAGTCAAACTTTTATAAGAATATAATCATTAAGAGCAGTGCATTACACGAAGAACATACTCTGAGCTGACATTTGGTGGCATTGTTGACTGAAATACAAATATGAAATAAATAAAGTATCATTTTTACAACATTTTTCATTAGGGTCGGCGTATTTAAATATGATATTTACACTGCATTCATAACGCTTTGCTTTAAGGGCACAGTAATGTGCCTGTAAAACATTCATAACATTCACACATATAGGTTATATTCACGATATAAAGCAGCAATCTTTATAAATACTTGTTTGTTTTCGTTCGTTTATTTCTAAACTATGTCATATTAATTTTAGTACTAGTATAAAGATCATGTTTTGCTGTTGTAAACCCATTCTTGTTTCACGCGAGCTTAAAATGTACACCTATCCGTGTTCTAATTCAGCCATTCGTGTTGATAAGGTTCACTAACCTTTATAAATACTCGATGTTTTGTTATGAAAGTCAATGCAAACATTGAACCAGATTCATGATAAGGCCGTTGAAACATTACTGTTTGAAGACTTTTATACCATTTTGCCGACGATGTTTTCACGTCAACATTTTATTCCCTAGTTTTGACTGTTCGCCAAACTATAAATTTAACTGCATAAGATGCAACCCGCTTAAGTAGTTATGTGAACTGTTTCTATTACAACATGCACATTGTCGACTGTTTCTATTACAACATGCATGTTATCGACTGTTTCTATTATAACATACATGTTATCGACTGTTTCTATTATAACATACATATTATCGACTGTTTCTATTACAACATGCATCTATTAAAATATGCATATTATGGACTGTTTCTATTACAACATGCATATTATGGACTGTTTCTATTACAACATGCATATTATCGACTTTTTCTATTAAAACATGCATATTATGGACTGTTTCTATTACAACATGCATATTATGGACTGTTTCTACATTAACATCATGCATATTATGGACTGTTTCTATTACAACATTCATTGCATGGGCTGTTTTCATTACAGCAAACACGCTAGTGCGTAACAATCGCTGTGTTCGGGTTATTATATCGTTCACAACGCTCGCTGTTAACTGTTACCACGTATAATATGAACAGTTTATATTGAAACATGCATTGTAAACTGTCTCTGTTTCAGTGAAGATATAAACAGCTCCCATTTCAGCAATACAGAGCCTTAAGCGATATTAAGTTCCGTATTTATTAAAAACCACAATAAGATTGAAGAACGTGTTTAGAATCCATAACTTTGATGAAAGCACTGCATTAACTTTCAATTCAATGCATCACACCGCTTTGATACGCACATGAGTGTCACAGCCCAAAAAACAGACATCAAAATGGTATTGAAATAATTGATTTCGACTAAAAGAAACAGTTTGCCAACAAGTATGATAAAATAAATCAGTCTTATTTATTTCCTTTCAGTATATTTGTAGTATTTGTGATATATGTACTGTATCAAAATCGCCCTAGGCTATGATGTAGGGCTTACAACAGACACTATGGACTGTTTCTTTCTCAACAAACACTATGAACTGTTTCTTTCTCAACAAACACTATGAACTGTTTCTTTCACAACAGACACTATGGACTGTTTCTTTCTCAACAAACACTATGAACTGTTTCTTTCTCAACAAACACTATGAACTGTTTCTTTCACAACAGACACTATGGACTGTTTCTTTCTCAACAAACACTATGAACTGTTTCTTTCTCAACAAACACTATGAACTGTTTCTTTCACAACAGACACTATGGACTGTTTCTTTCTCAACAAACACTATGGATTATTTCTTTCACAACAGACACTATGGACTGTTTCTTTCACAACAGACACTATGGACTATTTCTTTCACAACAGACACTATGGACTGTTTCTTTCTCAACAGACACTATGGACTGTTTCTTTCTCAACAAACACTATGGACTATTTCTTTCACAACAGACACTATGGACTGTTTCTTTCACAACAGACACTATGGACTATTTCTTTCACAACAGACACTATGGACTATTTCTTTCACAACAAACACTATGGACTATTTCTTTCACAACAGACACTATGGACTATTTCTTTCACAACAGACACTATGAACTGTTTCTTTCACAACAGACACTATGGACTATTCCTTTCACAACAAACACTATGGACTATTTCTTTCACAACAGACACTATGGACAGTTTCTTTCACAACAGACACTATGGACTGTTTCTTTCACAACAGACACTATGGACTGTTTCTTTCTCAACAGACACTATGAACTATTTCTTTCACAACAGACACTATGGACTGTTTCTTTCTCAACAGACACTATGGACTGTTTCTTTCTCAACAGACACTATGGACTGTTTCTTTCTCAACAGACACTATGGACTATTTCTTTCACAACAGACACTATGAACTGTTTCTTTCTCAACAGACACTATGGACTGTTTCTTTCTCAACAGACACTATTGACTGTTTCTTTCTCAACAGACACTATGGACTGTTTCTTTCACAACAGACACTATGGACTGTTTCTTTCTCAACAGACACTATGGACTATTTCTTTCACAACAGACACTATGGACTGTTTCTTTCACAACAGACACTATGGACTGTTTCTTTCACAACAGACACTATGGACTGTTTCTTTCACAACAGACACTATGGACTGTTTCTTTCTCAACAGACACTATGAACTGTTTCTTTCACAACAGACACTATGGACTGTTTCTTTCTCAACAGACACTATGGACTGTTTCTTTCTCAACAGACACTATGGACTGTTTCTTTCTCAACAGACACTATGGACTATTTCTTTCACAACAGACACTATGAACTATTTCTTTCTCAACAGACACTATGGACTATTTCTTTCTCAACAGACACTATGAACTATTTCTTTCACAACATACACTATGGACTGTTTCTTTCTCAACAGACACTATGGACTATTTCTTTCACAACAGACACTATGAACTATTTCTTTCACAACAGACAATATGAACTATTTCTTTCACAACAGACACTATGAACTATTTCTTTCACAACAGACACGATGAACTATTTCTTTCACAACATAAAATATGAACTATTTCTTTCACAACAGACACTATGGACTATTTCTTTCCCAACAGACACTATGAATTATTTCTTTTACAACAAACACTATGGATTATTTTTTCACAACATACACTATGGACTATTTCTTTCACAACAGACACTATGGATTATTTTGTTCACAACAGACATTATGGACTATTTCTTTCACAACATACACTATGGATGATTTATTTTACAACAGACACTATGGATTATTTCTTTCACAAGATACACTATGGACTATTTCTTTTACAGCATATATTATGTACTATTTCTTTAACGATAGAAACTATGGATTATTTCTTTTACAATAGTCACTATAGACTATTTCTTTTACAGCATACACTATGGACTATTTCTTTTACAACATACACTGTGGACTATTTCTTTAACAAAAGCCACTATGGACTATTACTTTTGCAACAAACACTATGGACTATTTCTTTTACAACAGACACTATGGACTATTTATTTTACAACAGACACTATGGACTATTTATTTTACAACAAACACTATGGACTATTTCTTTTACAACAGACACTACGGACTATTTCTTTTACAACAGACACTATGGATTATTTCTTTTACAACAAACACTATGGACTATTTCTTTTACAACAAACACTATTGACTTATAGACTCTATTGACTATTTCTTTTACAACAGACACTATAGACTTCTAGACTCTATGGACTATTTCTTTTACAACAGACACTATGGACTATTTCTTTAACAACAGCCACTATGAACTATTACTTTTACAACAAACACTATGGACTATTTCTTTAACAACAGACACTATGGACTATTTCTTTTACAACAGACACTATGGACTATTTATTTTACAGCAGACACTATGGACTATTTCTTTTACATCATAAACTGTGGACATTTTCTTTAACAACGGACACTATGGACTATTAGACGCTATGGACTATTTCTTCTACAACAAAAACTGTGGACTATTTCTTTTACAACAGACACTGTGGACTGCTTCTGTTATAACATACACTATGGACTATTTCTTTAACAACAGACACTGTGGACTATTTCTTTTACAACAGACACTGTGGACTAATTCTTTTACGATAGACACTGTATACTATTTATTTCACAACAGACACTGTGGACTATTTCTTTTACAACAGACACTATACATTTTTGTTTTACAACGGACACTGTGGACTATTTGTTTTACGACAGACACTATAACTTTTTCTTTTACAACTGACATTGTGGACTGTTCTTTTAGAACAGACACTGTTGACTTTTTCTTTTACAACAGACACTACGGACTATTTTACATCATACACTGTGGACTGTTTTCATTTAAACAACAAAGCAATGGTTTGCTTTCAGAACCGATAATACGATCCCTTTCAAAAACAATTTGTGTAGTCTCTATTCCGTCAAACAATGCGATGTATCTAAATGGCATCAAGAAATATGGCTTGTTTCTTTTATATCGAAAAACAGTAACTAATTTAATGTAGCAAACACACGAACTGTTTTTATTATACATGTAGCAAACAACACGAACTATTTCTATTGCAACGAACACTTCGGACTACATGTATTTCTATTACAGAAAACAATGATTCTTAATCTGGATAATGCGAACAGTTTTTATCGCACCAAGCAGTGTGAGTTGTTTCTTTTTCAGTGGACTATACGGATGGAATCCAATGTTACTCGTGCAGCCACAAAAACTTTGCGGGCTGCAACGACCCCTTTAATAAGAATTCCATGCAGGGCTATGTCGTTGACTGTCCCTTCGGGATGTGCGGCAAGAAGAAAATGGACAGCTCCGCCTCTAGTAATCAATATCAAGGTATGTATTTATGTTGCTTCCGAGCATGCAAACGGAACAACTCGGCCATCTCCGGCAAGCTTATGTTGGATAGTTGAGAAGTGCTGCGATTGTCTAGCTGGTTAGTAGAACGGCCATTCGGTTGAAACACTGCAGCTGAATATAAAACAGTTTATGAGGGTTAATATGAACAGTTATTTTATCTTTTTATCAACCAGCTACTTTTTTACTTGTTATTAAGTTGTTCAGTGTTCTATGTTGACATTGAATTTTACTGGACTCTATTAATAAATTGATTAATTTAGAATGATATCGAATTATTTATAATGATTATATTCGCACAGAGGCTGAGCGATGGTGCCACCAGGTCCAAGGCGTCATTGGCTCGAGCGATGACATGTGCTCCGAGGTCCGGGAGCCCGCGGGAAAGGGTGAGGTCTGCTATTGCAATACGGACCTCTGCAATCATGCTACATCACGTCCGGTCTGGGGTTTCGCAATACTACTTCCGGTCGCACTGCTGACTTCCTGGTAGATTTTTGGGATGTTTTCGAGATAGTGGGCTATTTTTACCGAACATTTGACATTATCGTGTTGAGTACCTTAAAACGTGCTTGAATTGTGTCGCAGCGCTGGGTTATTTCCCTTGAGTCGTAAACCTCGATTTAGAAAGAATATGCCAATAACGCATATACGCCAGGTGAATTCAGCGGAACGACCCAAACCATTTATATTCGCATATTAGTTTTTGATACGTTGTCTATTGATTGCAATCTTATGTATACATGTCGATTTTCTAGCTGGTCTGTTCTATTTTAGAGAAAAGAGCAGGTTTTAAAGGCCTAGTTTAAGGAATGTTTGGCATGACAATCCCCTGCTGTTCATCGCCTGCTTATGTCACAGTAGGGGCCAATTTCTTGTGTATTTCCTTATTGGCTCAGGGCCATTTAGGGTCCACTTCTCAAATAAAACCTCCAAAACTGCACAGCAGGATACTCAGATCAGAGATCTGATAAGACAATTAGGTAATTCGATTAAGATCAATACACAGAGGTTGTGTACTATATACTTTTTTGCGGGGTGGGGGTCACTTATAGAAGGATTAAATTAGGCCTTTAATGTTGTCAAGACTGGTGTTGTCGTCGTGTTTATTGTCGATATGCAGAATATTGGCCACAATCCAATACCGTTTAAGATAAACACATGAAACAAGGTACTTGTGCATACAATGGCAAGTCTAACTTGTCCATATGAGCACCTGACAACATAATACATTTGAAGTTGAAAATGTGTAAATAATCAAATAACTTTCACTACAAATTTTCAAGAATTACGTCTCCTTAATGTCACGAACGAGCGTTGCCATTGCGTTGTTCTTGCTTACATACATGTTTGAGTACGGCAGACTTATATCATTTGTTCATGATTGTGCCATATCCATTTGCTTTTGCATGCTATTTACCTTTCTCATATATGTTTTATCAATTTTGATTTAAAAAAACAAAAAACAATCTACACTGGGCGGGCGCCATTTTAATTGTTTGTTAACTAATCATAACGTCTCATTGATTGTACATATCAGAATAGAATAAAATTTCTAGTACTTTATCTTTTATTTTGTTTTTATTTTTCTAGGTTTTTTGTTCATTTTGACTGTGTTTTTTTTGTAAAGCGTAGTGTTTGGCGTTGTCTATTAGTGTTCATGTTTTTTTCTATAACATTTTGGGTTCATACCTTATATATATAACTTATACTAGTAACTTGAACTCATACTAAATTATCCATTATTGAATGCATCGTTTTTAATAGCATCATTTATAAATAAGCTTCGATTAAAATAAAGAATAAACCGAGATTTTGTTTCTTTACTTTTATTTTGATTGGCCTTTACAGCACAAACATATTTTCTGGGTATGTCTATGCTTCACACTGAGAATAGTAACACATAGCAGACTAAGGCAGGCAACTCCCATGTTAATGTTCATTTTGTATCTCATACAAAGTCGACTGCTGTATCCGAATGCCAAGGTCAATCCCAGTCCGTTCAGCATACGAAACCCCGACAGGGCGGTATCGCGATCCTGGGCTTCAAAATACACGCTATACAGAACTGAAATAGTAATACAATAGCATTTGTGCATTTCGTATTAAATGGTCTCTCCCACGTAAGCATTTGGTATTAAATTGTCTCTCCCACGTTAGCATTTGGTATTAAATTGTCCCTTCCACGTAAGCATTTGGTATTAAATTGTCTCTCCCACGTAAGCATTTGGTATTAAATTGTCTCTCCCACGTAAGCATTTGGTATTAAATTGTCTCTCCCACGTTAGCATTTGGTATTAAATGGTATTTTCAACGTTAGCATTTGGTATTAATGGGTCCCTCCCACGTTAGAATTTGGAATTAAATGTAGCATTTGGTATGCGATAGTCTTTTCAACGTTAGAATTTGGTATTAAATGGTAATTACCACGTTAGCATTTGGTATTAAAGAGCTTATCCAAAGTAAGCATTTGGTATGAAGTAGTCTCTTCTACGTTAGCATTTGGTATTAAATTGTCTCTCCCACGCTAGCATTTGATATCAAATTGTCTCTCCCACGTTAGCATTTAGTAATAAATTGTCTTTCCCACGTCAGCATGTGGTATTAAATAGCCTCTCCCACGTTAGCATTTGGTATTAAATTGTCTTTCCCACGTTAGCATGTGGTATTAAATTGTCTCTCCCACGTTAGCATGTGGTATTAAATGGTATTTTCAACGTTAGCATTTGGTATTAAATGGTCTCTCCCACGTTAGCATTTGGTATTAAATGGTCTCTCCCACGTTAGCATGTGGTATTAAATGGTCTCTCCCACGTTAGCATGTGGTATTAAATGGTATTTTCCACGTAAGCATTTGGTATGAGATAGTATTTTTAACGCTATCATGGTATTTCATTGGTTCTCTCAAGTGAACATTTGGCATTGAAAAGACACTCTCAACTTAGCATTTTATGTTAAATGGTCCTTTCCAAGTTAGCATTTGATATTTAATTGTCTCTCCCACGTTAGCAGTTGGTATTAAATAGTCTTTCCCACGTTAGCATTTGGTATTAAATAGTTTCTCCCACGTTAGCATTTGGTATTGGATAGTCTCTCCCACGTTAACATTTGGTATTGAATAGTTTCTCCCACGTTAGCGTTTGGTATTAAATAGTCTCTCCCACGTTAGCATTTGGTATTAAATATTCTCTCCCACGTTAGCATTTGGTGTTAAATAGTCTCTCTCACGTTAGCATTTGGTATTAAATGATATATTCCACGCTTACAGCTGGTATAAAATGGTTTATCCCACGCTTTGCAGGACCAGACATATAAAACCTCAATTCGTTTGCAATATGAATTCTTGTAGATATCCCGATTCGAACACTTATTAAAAAAATAATATTGTCAATAAAAAAACTCTGTGAGAGACACACTTTAAGGAGACGCTAACGTCTGCATTTTTTTTTACATTATTTAGTATTTACACAATACCTCAAAACATCAGTAGGCCTGGTTGTTAATCAATATATATTTCTTGTCGATCGCATACATCATTTATCAGATTTACCGCAGCAATGAGAGTATCAATCTATGGCCCGTTTCAATAAGATATCTTGGGCGTAAACCATACGCTGCTTATAAGTGCTCGGGGACACCCGTAAAGTTACGGACAGAAGAACTCTTTAAGTTACGATGTTTTTATTGAAACGCAGTAAACGCCAAACCGGAGTTACACCTAGAAATTTACTTAAGCCTTAAGCTAAGGATCCTTACAAAGTCAGAACGAAGTAAAATGCATTTTTAACATACGGGTACTCTCTTATCTTTGCTTGGACAAGATTAATAGTATCCATGGCCGAGAGTGTAAGATAGGTTCATCCCGCCCCGAGCGTAGGGTGTTTTGCGGAAACGAGGTTTACCGAATTTCCGCAAAACAACGTACGCGGCTGCGCGAGGATTAGGATGAACATATCTTACACGAGCGGCTATGGTAAATGCTTATTCTCCCACCTCAGCTTAACAAAATTAAGTAAAAATGTATTTTTTTGATGGAACTCTTTTGTGCGAAGTGAAAATAAATGTGTATGGATATGCGATAATTCGTGGTTGTCATGTATATGTGTGCAGTGATTCAAATTATGTTAATAGTCAAATCGGTCTTTAAATAGTTCCGATGAGAGTGAAGCATTATTTTTGAACAGTGCGTGAAAACTCGTTAATATAAGAAGTAATTATCTTTCACTGTATTTAACATATGAGTTGTTCAACCATTATCACTGCCACCATGCAAATTACGTGAACATAACTTTAACTATCATATCGGTAAAGATTGAAGATAGTAGTTTAAAAAAAAAATTGTATTTATACCTCAATGCACCTTTAATAAATGAAACTTGATAAAAAAACTATCCAAAAAAGACAGAGAAAGAAAACAAAAATAAAGTTTATATGGCTGAAATCGAGCATTCTGCTTATCAGGGGAGATCACTGCGTAGGAGATTGTGGAGTTGTGTATAAGAAAAGCTTAAACTACTAGGCCTTTTTATCAGCGCAGCCCATGAACAAATGAGATATTAGTTATACACATCGCCATAATATATATTAATATCGCTAGTGTTATATGTTAAAGGTCGTTAAACTCCGCAGATGCCCGTCTCCAAAATCTTGTCCTTGTGTCATAAACACATAATATAAATGCCAAAATAAAAGTAAGCATATCGCCCTACACAAGCGGTAATTTGAAGGCGACACAATCTGCCCAGATTACCACTACCATTAACTCGCTATTGGAGCGTAAGATGCTAAAATATCAGAATGACAACATATCTCCCTACCCAACACCAACGGTATGTTGACAGTCGTACATACTCCCCTATGACCGCTAGCAGGAACACGTTGTACGTTTATCAAAAACATTTCTAAAACACATTGAAACAAAACATCACGTATCGTCGTTATTACCCAAAACTAGCGGCATGTTGACAGCCGTACAAACTCCCCATATGGCCGCTACCAGAAACACTGCGTAGTATGTATCCGCCGACGGCACCCAGGTAAGGGTGACAGCCGCGAAACACATCTGGGCCACAAAACCTAGAATTAAATATTGCTGCGAAGATTAAAGGAAAACGTGTGCACATGTTTTACTGTTTACAATTAAGGCAGTTAGGTGCATTAGGCACAGCTATTCTATGACCATATACAAACTATACGTTACAATGAAAGCTGTTTATATAATCATAACTCTTATGTATACAAAACATATGTTTATATGTTTTATTTGAAATGTTCAGACAGATGTGGAAAGGCACTGAAACTTTACGAAGAAAAAGAAACTCCTACCAACAACAAACAAGCCGTAGTGTCCGGTGTACTTGGTAAGGCGGCCGAAACCCGCGGAGAATCCGGCCACGCTAACCCCGAACGCGATCATCATAAGCCCAACACTCCCAACGCCGAATGGGCAACTCACAAACGCCTGTACGAAATAACTAGATTGTTTCAAATGTATTAGGGGAAAGACAAGTGCATCACAATTATGCAACCAGCAGTCAAAAACTCACTGCAATTATGATTAATGTCACAAGAGCGCAGGCAAAAGCCAAGCAGACACGACAACAATACTACTGGAATTCCATTAACTATCAGAAAACAGCTCGTGGTATGAACACAAGCATCAATATTCCCTAAACGCCAATGATATTAAAATGTATCCGTATTTTTTTCTTTTAATTATAACGAAACTGCATTATGAAACAAATCTTAATTACGCAGATATTAGAGACGTTCCAAATAGCAAGTTGGGTACAAAATGTTTTTAATAACTTACCAGTGTAAAATCACTGGCAATAATTGCAGAACTTAAACCACCAATCAAGGACGGAACTATGAGCAGTCTTTGGTCAGCGGAATTAACAAACAATGCTCCAACCTTCTTGATATGTGTGACAATTTCTTTTTTGCCTTTCTTTGTAAATCGAACATCTTGCAAAAATAAACTCATAACCAGAATGCCCATCACAGTGCATCCAACGCAGATTGCAGTATAAACGTTAATCTGGAAATATAAAAAATATGGACTTTTAAAAACGGCAAATTATGTGAGCGAAGGCATAGAACATGGATAACAACATACTAGTTTTCAGCTACTCAGAAACTTTGAGCTTCTAGTCGGTCACTGTTCAAATCTATGATACGTCTTGCTGTACGGGGTCAATAATTATAGTATTGTTTCTGAGTCAATAGTTTATCCTACCTTAAAAAGGATGATGTTTGCTAATACGGGTAGAAACTTGATATACTTTAAGACGTAATGTATTCTAAATCCTCATTGTTTACGCCTGACCTCTGACTGCAGTGGTCTGGTTACGCCTAACCTCTGACTGCAGTGGTCTGTTTACGCCTTACCCCTGACTGCGGCGGTCTGGACACGCCTAACCTCTGACTTTGGAGGTCTGGTTATGCCTTACCTATGACTGCAGTGGTCTGGTAACGCCTTACCTCTCTCTGCGGATGTCTGGTTACGCCTAGCCTCTGACTTTGGAGGTCTGGTTACGCCTGGCCTCTTACTGTGGAGGTCTGGTTACGCCTGGCCTCTTACTGTGGAGGTCTGGTTACGCCTGGCCTCTTACTGTGGAGGTCTGGTTACGCCTGGCCTCTTACTGTGGAGGTCTGGTTACGCCTGGCCTCTTACTGTGGTGGTCTGGTTACGCCTTTCTCCTGACTGCGACGGTCTGGTTACGCCTCACATCTGACTGCGGATGTCTGGTTACGCCTTACCTCTGACTGCGGATGTCTGGTTACGCCTTACCTCTGACTGCGGAGGTCTGGTTACGCCTTAATTTTATATTGGGGGTCAGTTTACGCCTGACCTCTGACTGCAGTGGTCTGGTTACGCCTTACCCCTGACTGCGGCGGTCTGGACACGCCTAACCTCTGACTGCGGATGTCTGGATACGCCTAACCTCTGACTGCGTAGGTCTGGTTACGCCTGTCCTCTGACTGCAGTGGTCTGGTTATGCCTTACCTATGACTGCCGGGGTCTGGTAACGCCTTACCTCTGACTGCGGATGTCTGGTTACGCCTATTCTCTGACTTTGGAGGTCTGGTTACGCCTGGTCTCTTACTGCAGTGGTCTGGTTACGCCTAACCTCTGAATGCGGATGTCTGTTTACGCCTAACCTCTGACTTTGGAGGTCTGGTTACGCCTGGCCTCTTACTGCAGTGGTCTGGTTACGCATTACCTCTGACTGCGGAGGTCTGGTTACGCCTTACCTCTGACTGCGGATGTCTGGTTACGCCTAACCTCAGACTTTGGAGGTCTGGTTACGCCTGGCCTCTGACTGCAGTGGTCTTGTTATGCCTTACCTGATTGTGGAGGTCTGGATAAGCCTAACCTCAGACTGCGGAGGTCTGGTTACGCCTGGCCTCTGACTGCAGTGGTCTTGTTATGCCTTACCTCTGACTGCGGATGTCTGGTTACGCCTGGCCTCTGATTGCAGTGGTCTGGTTATGCCTTACCTTTGATTGCGGAGGTCTGGTTACGCCTTACCTCTGACTGCGGAGGTCTGGTTACGATGACCGTGTTGTTCATGAGAGGACAGAACCGAGCCCCACACATCACCGTCTCTGACGTGTTCTTCAAGCTGATCTCCCGTTGAAACACCAGAGAAGAGAACAGGTTTCCCCATATCTGGGCTAATCAGGAACGTTTAAATAGAAAAAAGGATAACATATACTATTATTTATACCCTTTGTCATACATGTATTATACCAAGGGGGCCGTGATCAAAAATATAGCTCTGGAAGGTTCACATGATTACTATAGCTGTAATTGACACCAGGCAGGCACTTTAAACAAACCTTAGCCTAGATGGGACCATTTGTCATGCCAAATGTCTAACCAGGGCAAGAACTCGTTAGTACATCCACTACCCGAGCTATTTAAATTGTAAGCAACAAGCGCGAAACACGAGTTATGTATAAATTGATTGTTAAATTCATGTAATGTCCAGCTTATTGCGAAGTAAGTAGGTATTGTATTTTGAAATATCCTGGTATAGTCCATGTATATCAATGACAAATAGCCCAAGCCTATATCGCTAGTAACGTGGTCATCTGTTGCTTTTAAGGGTGTTACCCTCAGTCCTTTCGAGTACCGACAGTTCCTCTATGTTCTACTAAAATCTTCAATAATACTACACTATTTATGAGTCTTCTTCACTATAACGCCAAATGCTGTCTTTCTTTACTGACATATCGGACATGAACACCTTTGTCCTTTGCAATACTGTACTTGTGATTTACGATGGATGAGGTACTTTGACGGAGAATCACACAAGGAATATTGCTTTGAATTGTTTCAAATCGGTCCATCGCTTACAGGCAAGAACATTTGTTGCAAACATGACTATGCGTATTATGCAATTTGAACGTTTGTGCATTTGTTGTTGTCAAAGTAACAATGCGGTGGTTGTTATTCAATCATTTAATTTACCAATGCAGGAATTCTGTTTCGTCAAAAAATGATTCCACATAGTTGTATAACCCAATGGAATACATGTTAATTACCAAAGCTATCTGTGTGAAATCTGTTTTTAAAAGATTTTTTACAACAAGCAATGACAGACGACAAACGGACTCATACCGTCTATGGAGGCTATTCGTTGCCAAAAGTCCAGACGTGTTATTCCCACAATGTGCTTTTTAATCGTACTAAATATCTCTTACATTTGTCAATGTAGACGTGCTATTTGTTGTTTCTATTCGTCAGTTGTTCAGTATTGATTTGTCATTTGTCATTATAGTAGTCAAAATGTATATTTGTCAGATCGACCCTGTATAAACTCACTAAAACATAGATCGTATAACTTGCCTTTAACAATATGATGATGTAATTTAGAAAGCCGAATCATGCATATGTAAAACTGCAATCCTACAGTCGACACTCGCATTCGTAAAATGAACATTTGCAGTCCAACAAGTCCAGGTTTACAAAAGTCAATCGACAAGTTCAGAATTACAAGGATAGACGATTTCGCCTATACCTTATATGGTAAATGTCACCGAAAGAAACGAAGGTGAATGGGCGGAGCTAACGAATCAGATTTTCTTTCGTTTATTTCCGTCGAATCAAGTAAGGGAGATAACATCTTCGCCTACCTCCTGTAAATTCCCGGTTGTAAGTCCGAGTACTCTCTCTTTATTTCACAATAAAAACTAAAATGAACTTCATCTTTTATTTTATTTTGACGATCAATGTTCCTAAATGGGTTTTAAATCACCATATTATTTAGTCAATTGCAGTTGGGTGAATCTGAGCTGAGCTAGCGGACCCAGATTTATACTGCCACTGTCAGTTTTTTTTTACTTATATACCCAAGCAGGCAAAAATTGTTCATTTATTTCATTTACAAGTGGACCATGGGCGGGTCGTTCAGTGGGGCGGGGGGCTGTAGAGCCTGTGTCCCCCAGTTGGCCCGCAAGTAAACTTAAAGGTTATTTTTTGTCAATATTTCTCAGAAAAAAACCCCACTTAATTACGCTATAATGCACCAATTTAGACTAAAAATATTTGATATATTCTAGGGGGAGTACCCCTTAACCCCAACATATTAATGTCATGCCCACTCGAGGGATCATGTCCAAAACGTTGTGCCCTAAAGTAACGCCCCTCTAACGCAAGTGCCTGTTTAAAACCTGCTCCAGCAAACCCACGAAACTTTTGATGGACATCATAATGATATCCACCTAGTTTTGTCTGATGTTATACATTTACTATCTTAATAAGCATGTATGGTGTAAACGTGTAATTTCAATTCATCATTGAAACAAAATATCCATGTGGATGGAAGAACAGCCCTTCAACCCACTTGTGTCCCCCAGTTATGAATTACGGGATCAGCCACTGTGAACCATAACAATCAAGTGGGGGATTTCAAGAACATGAAAAAATAGATATCGTGAGTCTTAGATCAGAAAAACAAACGCGCGGTTTTTTCCCTCCAAAAGGGCTAGGTCCGCTTCACCTAAATGTGAAAAAAGCACTGACTGCAGGGCTTCCATTAAAGCAAGTTTGGAAGTATATTACTCCCTAAAAATGGGCTAAAACTTCCAAAATTGAGTCCTTGGAAGTAGAAAAACTGCCATAATTTAGGAGAAAACTTCCAAAAGGAGAAGCCTTGGAAGTTCAAAATATCAAAACCCAATGTCTGTTATTTTTATGGCCATATTTTCAATAAATGTTAGTAAAATCAATTATTTAAATACAGTTTCGTGAACTTTAAATGTTTTAGTAACCAATTATTTGATTTTTAACATAATAATATTCATTGTTGGACAATAGTGGTCCAGGAAAATTGTTAGTGTTTAGGAGACTTAAACTTCCAAACTTTGAGAAAAACTTCCAAAAATGATGGCAAGGAAGTTCATACTTCCAGTTTCAAATTTTTAATGGAAGCCCTGTGACAGTTGAGTGTGGGTGGGGTATAAAAGCTAGCAGCAAGTAATAATTGTTTATTAGCAATAAATTGACTACATCATTAAAATACTTTATTAATTACCTATAAAATAATATTCGTTACAGTATAATGTACGAGTTATATGAAGTTGTAATCTTAGTGTATTTTATCCATACAGTTCCAGCTACCAGGTAAGAAACCTCTGGGGCATTTTAGGGAATAATTTCCACTTAATGAAAATTTAGATTTTTTTCTTCGTAAATTTTAAATTATCTAATATTACTTGCAATCTTAAACATTGCAAAAAGGCAAGAAAGTGTCCTCTAATGGTTGAATTTAAAATAGTGTTTATAGTAATGTTAAGCTGCACTCTCACAGATTGACAGTTTTGACAACCTTTTTTTGTCCCAGACTCGGCTGATTTTTTCAGCAATGCTTTCTATACAAATAATAAGATTACTCACAATAAAACAGATCTAAATTGTTTGGAAAACTGCCGACATTTTTCATTTTTCTAAAAACGTTACTGTAGTATCACTTTTAGCCATAAAACATCAATTTGCGAACGCAAAACTGAAAAACTGTATTTGATATTTTGTCAGCAGTCTTATACCACTGGTATCCAGACATTTACGCAAAAATTGGCTAATTCCAAAACAAAAAATAAAAATAGCTGACAACACGGTCAATCTGTGAGAGTGCAGCTTTAAACGAAAAATAAGACAATGGGACTTTTCATTTTTGAAGTATAATTTAATGCTAATGACATACATTTTGTTGTGTTTGAGTCAAGTATCATTTTGCATTCATCTCATTTCATGTCATATGTGCGTATATTAATTACTATTATATAGACAAAAACATGTTGAAATATCATATGTTATTTTATTCGACATGAAATAATTTATAATCCATCCTGTTTCCAAATCATAGTCCATAGTGTCATAATATAGATGATTCGTAATGTCCATAATAAGGTTCGCAATGTCCATGGTCCAAAGTATCCATAATTGGTTTAAATAGATCCGAGTGATAGCGGAAATTTCCGAAAGACGTAAGGAGGAGTTAAGACATGGTTAAGGCGGAGTTAAGACATGGTTAAGGCGGAGCTATCTATAAATAAAATTAAATTCATCTCGTAAACATGTTCAACTACGAATGAAAAGTTACCACCATACAATGTATTTTGTAAAACTACAAACTGAAATCTGTCTTCTACACACCGCAATGTAAAACCCGGCATGTGACTTTCACAGAATGACGTGTGTTTAACATACACAACATTATAAACACGACTGAATCGTCTGATGAATAGATGCAACGAGAATAAAACTCCAATCCGTACAATGAAAAATGAAAATGTGCAGCGTAAAATGTAAATATACAACCGATGAGTTGGCGGTTGTAAAATGTAAATTGGTAAATCATCAATGATACAAACCTAAAATACACACATACACGTCTGGACTTTGGCAATGAATAGCCTCCATAACCGTCGTACCAATAACTCAAAAAATGTACTTACACGAGTAGAAGAAAGCGTAGAAGATGCCGGTAAACAATGCTATAATACTATCAGAACTATTTCCTGAGCAGATGGCATATAGTTTGGCAAGATCTGTAATGTAAGCCTGCTGTGCTGGCCATATATGCGCCGAACCTGTTAGAGAATTAAATAATAAGTCTTCAACGAATGTTTTGTCATAGTGACTTAATAATATTTGAACGTCTCAACGTTAAACAAGTATCAGAAGACGTTAAGCTTTTTATAGCGACGGTAATTGTATACGGTATTGAAATATGTCATAAACACGTTTAGTTTTCGGGCCGATATTGCTCTACCTGGCGGAAATTGCTCTACGTGACCGATATTGCTTTACCTTGGCCGATATTGCTCTACCTGTGCCGATATTTCCCCACCGGACCGATATTGCTTTACCGGGCCGATATTGCTCGACCTATCCGATCTTACTCTAGCTTGACCAATATTGCTTTACCGGGCCGATATTGCTCGACCTATCCGATCTTACTCTAGCTTAACCAATATTGCTTTACCTTGGCCGATATTGCTCTACCTGTGCCGATATTTCCCCACCGGACCGATATTGCTTTACCGGGCCGATATTGCTCGACCTATCCGATCTTACTCTAGCTTGACCAATATTGCTTTACCGGGCCGATATTGCTCGACCTATCCGATCTTACTCTAGCTTGACCAATATTGCTTTACCGGGCCGATATTGCTCGACCTATCCGATCTTGCTCTAGCTTGGCCAATATTGCTATACTGGGCCGATATTGCTCTACCTGGGCCAATATTGCTCTACCGGGCCGATATTACTCTAGCTTGGCCAATATTGCTATACCGGGCCGATATTGCTCTACCGGGACTTTATTGCCCTTCCGGGCCTATATCGCATAATGATACTTGAAAACAATGAATTACCTTTAACTTATCATCTAAGAATCTATGTGACCAAGCGTCCGCACAAATTGCCACCGATATGATAACATTAAGATACGTGACGACACCACGTGTCTCTAATTGTTACAGTGTTTATCAGTACTACTTTTCATACAAACTTACAAGGTATACATGTTAGATATATTATAGAGCACATAATGAACGAATCGTGTAGGTAAATCAGCCATTAACATTGTATGTATCGTTCTTGTTAGTTGGAACAAGGATATAATACAATAGAACACACAACATGAAATAATCAACATGAATAACACAAGACACTGTTTACAGTAGATATCGTTACAATGTTTCGGTTACTGATTTAGAACGGTCGGCGATTAGACGGGAAAATCACGTATTTTCGAATTGATTCATCAACGCCAAACACTTGCATGCTAGTAACTAGTTCATTACAGCAGTATACATACTTGGTATGGGACATACAAGTATATCACTTTATTTCAAACTTATTAATTGATAATTCAAGACGAGTTATCTCACCTATCCCGACTATAATAGAGCCCGGTACGATGGTTCCCCAGGTGGAGTAGAAACCGGTGAGAAGGAAGGCAAGAAACGAAACCATGGAAACAACAATGATAACCTTGTAACGGAACCGCGACGTCGTGAACGAAGCAAAGAAGAGGCTTGTGACCATTTGTGAGCAGTAGACAATACTTAGTCCTATCGTACCCATACCTGTAGTATAAACAACTCTTTTTTCAATGAAATATACAATTGATACAATTGATGTAGACATTGAATATTAAGCATAATTATTTTTAAAACTTGCTTAACATGGGAAATGAAAATGCTAAAAGCGTTGAAAGGATGAAAGGATGATTTTACTTTTTGTTACAATTCTGTCCACAGGCAATACAAATCGAATCCAATTTTTTTTGAGTGGCCTAAAACTGTACCGATAAGTGCCTGTCATTACTTAAGTATAGGTTATGTAAGTTGATGAGTTTTAAATCAATTAGCTAGTTTTATATCACAAAGTGATAAAGCTATATGTACTAGGATATTTGGACATAACTTTTAACTCGGAAAGTATTATTACTAGCGTAAAATTAATTAAACGAAATCCGACATTGGCTGAGGACGTTTTCACTTTTTGAAGTAGGTAAGTTAACGCAGGGTCTTTTAGTCAACTCTATCCAATTTTCTGCGTAATTACCCCGAGATTTACCAATTAAGATTCTCTGGCTTGCTTTCAAATTCACGTTCAGTACATGTATTCTCTGCCATAAAAGCATTCAATCAGTTATTAATATTAGTTTACGCTTTATTTCATTTCTTTCATATTTTTAACTTTGAATCAACTGTTTTTAATGGAACTTAAAAAAGTGCAAAAATACGAATTCAAAATATAATTAAAAAATATTTGAACTTATAAACGTATGTCTAAAATCAAGTTATTTTCGTACGTGATGACAGAGATCTTCTGCTCATCAAGGGAGATCACTGCGAAGGAGATTTTATTAGAATGTTTAATACAGTTACAAACCTTCTGCCCTGTTGATGGAACTCTGAACATTTCCAAATGAGTTGAACGCCGTGTAAACAAGCGTGAATGAAAAGCTCAGTATGATAAGGTTCTTATAAGCATTTCTCCTTGTCAGTTTCTTTATATCTGTCTCAAATTGTTCGTGAGGAACACCTTCAAAAACAACAGTTCGTTCAGATATTGCTTCTATCACATCTGTCTGCGAGAATTTTTCTATTTCATCAAATTCGATACCATCGATAAATTCACTCGGTTCGGCTTGTTTGCATTCATAATCTTTACTACAATCCATACCTTCTTCACACAATATACCAACTGTATTAAACTTTCTATTTTTCCGTCTATGTTGAAATAAAGGTTAAAATATAGTTGTAAAGCCTAATAAACAGTTCTGGTCGATATAAGATGCTACCATGCAGTTGAAAGCCCATGAATCACAACGTATGGGTATATGTAAGAAAGTCATAGTAAACAATAACAGCGGTCGGTCGACAGGAGATTTATCTAGCCTTGTTATACATACCAAATGTACAGTTTGTGACCATTTATACCCCATGTATATACAGTGTGTGCCAAAATGATAAAGAGTTCATAGGCCCATAGGCCAAATGTCGTGCGAGTACATAATAAAAGTCGAAAAGTTAATATGATTTTGTGAACGAGTTTTCACTGATTCTTTGAAAACCTTTTAACACAACAAAATATGTTTCACCTTTACAAATAGAAACAAAAACATGTTCTGTTTTTATTTCATTTCATTTATGCCGAACATAAAATATTTATTATCTTAACATTAAGTTAAATAAACAAATAAACACAGTGCAGATGTACCAACAAGTAGGATATTTTATTTTATATGTTATTTCAGTTAAAAACCCATTCACACTGTCACTGATTCCTCTGAATGGGTATCCATAACATATGAATGGCTCAATGTTCTTATGCACAGTGGATTAACGCTTCTGTATTTTGGTATTGTCCGGGATCAATTCCCCTCACAGCACTCGACAAGAACAGCCCTCGACAAGAACAACCCTCGACAAGAACAAACTCTGCACTCGTACATTGGTAACAGAAAACAGTAACAAATTGAAAAATAATTGTTATGTGTTAATGGTATAAACAAACATTAGAATTTGCGATAATAACTATGGTAATGCTATTATTTTATCGGATGTGTATTTCACCCCGCTTGCTAGTCGGACGATTTATAACCCATTCAGCATATCACTAAATACTAGTTTTCCCAGAGGAAAACATGATATAACCAACAAAACCATATCAAAAATAAAAGCACTACCGTATTTAACCTAATCAATCCCGGTAATAAATACATCTTACTAACGTGGATAAAGACGGGGATTATTGTGAAAATTAATCGTTGCAAAGTTGCAAAAACGCAGTGACACTATGTTAAAGCTGCACTCTCACAGATTGAACGTTTATACAACTTTTTTATTTTTTTGTCTTGGAATGAGCCAATTTTTTTGCGAAAATCCATGTAAACGGGGATGCAGTGTTTCTGATTCGACCATGACACCAATGGTCGTAAACATATGTACTTAACACACATGTTGACAGTATGTATATAGTTATTTTTTAATAGATATATTAAGTTATTTTAAACATCAATTACTGATTTTAGTATTAAACCATGTATATTGAATATCAGCTTTTCTTTTGGGTTCAATGTCAATAGTTATAATGACACATTATCTCGATATTTGCAAAACATGCACTTGTAAGTTACTTATCATCGTCAACTTTATGAATATAGTATATTTTAAGATTCACAATGGGCGCTCGCAAACTTGTCTTAACATATTATATTTACCATTCATTTTTTAAAGACCGAGTCAAAGCTGATTACTTTTAATTTTATTTTAACTCGTTGGTCAGAAGTACAAAACAAATATAGAGACTAGCCAAAAACGTCAAAATATTAAAAGAAACCATTGTTTAAAAACACGCGACAAGGACAACGATGAACTAGAGTCCCAATCGTATTATCAAGGGTAAAAACAACGATGAACTATAGTCACAGACGTATTAACAAGGGTCAAAACAACGATGAACTATGTTCACAAACGTATTAACAAGGGTCAAAACAACGATGAACTAGAGTCACAAACGTATTAACAAGGGTCAAAACAACGATGAACTAGAGTCACAGACGTATTAACAAGGGTCAAAACAACGATGAACTATAGTCACAGACGTATTAACAAGAGTCAAAACAACGATGAACTAGAGTCACAGACGTATTAACAAGAGTCAAAACAACGATAAACTATAGTCACAGACGTATTAACAAGGGTCAAAACAACGATGAACTATAGTCACAAACGTATTAACAAGAGTCAAAACAACGATGAACTAGAGTCACAGACGTATTAACAAGAGTCAAAACAACGATGAACTAGAGTCACAGACGTATTAACAAGAGTCAAAACAACGATGAACTAGAGTCACAGACGTATTAACAAGGGCCAAAACAACGATGAACTAGAGTCACAGACGTATTAACAAGAGTCAAAACAACGATGAACTAGAGTCACAGACGTATTAACAAGAGTCAAAACAACGATGAACTAGAGTCACAGACGTATTAACAAGAGTCAAAACAACGATGAACTATAGTCACAGACGTATTAACAAGAGTCAAAACAACGATGAACTAGAGTCAAAAACGTATTAACAAGAGTCAAAACAACGATGAACTATAGTCACAGACGTATTAACAAGAGTCAAAACAACGATGAACTAGAGTCACAGACGTATTAAAAAGGGTCAAAACAACGATGAACTATAGTCACAAACGTATTAACAAGGGTCAAAACAACGATGAACTATAGTCACAAACGTATTAACAAGGACCAAAACAATGATGAACTAGAGTCACAAACGTATTAACAAGAGTCAAAACAACGATGAACTATAGTCACAGACGTATTAACAAGGGTCAAAACAACGATGAACTATAGTCACAGACGTATTAACAAGAGTCAAAACAACGATGAACTATAGTCACAGACGTATTAACAAGGGTCAAAACAACGATGAACTATAGTCACAAACGTATTAACAAGAGTCAAAACAACGATGAACTATAGTCACAGACGTATTAACAAGGGTCAAAACAACGATGAACTATAGTCACAAACGTATTAGCAAGAGTCAAAACAACGATGAACTATAGTCACAGACGTATTTACAAGGGTCAAAACAACGATGAACTAGAGTCACAAACGTATTAACAAGAGTCAAAACAATGATGAATTAGAGTCACAAACGTACACAAACGTACTAACAAGGGCCAAAACAATGATGAAATAGAGACACAAACGTATTAATAAGGGCCAAAACAATGATGAACTAGAGTCACAAATGTATTAACAAGGGCCAAAACAATGATGAACTAGAGTCACAAACGTATTAACAAGGGCCAAAACAACGATGAACTAGAGTCACAAACGTATGAACAAGGGTCAGAACAATGATGAACTAGAGTCACACCCGTATTAACAAGGGTCAAAACAATGATGAACTAGAGTCACAAATGTATTAACAAGGGCCAAAACAATGATGAACTAGAGTCACAAACGTATTAACAAGGGTCAAAACAACGATGAACTAGAGTCACAAACGTATTAACAAGGGTCAAAACAATGATGAACTAGAGTCACACTAGAGTCACAAACGTATTAACAAGGGTCAGAACAATGATGAACTAGAGTCACACACGTATTAACAAGGGTCAAAACAATGATGAACTAGAGTCACAAATGTATTAACAAGGGTCAAAACAATGATGAACTAGAGTCACAAACGTATTAACAAGGGCCAAAACAACGATGAACTAGAGTCACAAACGTATTAACAAGGGCCAAAACAATGATGAACTAGAGTCACAAACGTATTAACAAGGGCCAAAACAATGATGAACTAGAGTCACAAACGTATTAACAAGGGCCAAAACAACGATGAACTAGAGTCACAAACGTATTAACAAGGGTAAAAACAACGATGAACTAGAGTCACAAACGTATTAACAAGGGCAAAAACAACGATGAACTAGAGTCAAAAACGTATTAACAAGGGCAAAAACAATGATGAACTAGAGTCACAAACGTATTAACAAGGGCCAAAACAACGATGAACTAGAGTCACAAACGTATTAACAAGGGCCAAAACAACGATGAACTAGAGTCACAAACGTATTAACAAGGGTCAAAACAACGATGAACTAGAGTCACAAACGTATTAACAAGGGCCAAAACAACGATGAACTAGAGTCACAAACGTATTAACAAGGGCCAAAACAACGATGAACTAGAGTCAAAAACGTATTAACAAGGGCAAAAACAATGATGAACTAGAGTCACAAACGTATTAACAAGGGTCTAAACAACGATGAACTAGAGTCACAAACGTATTAACAAGGGCCAAAACAACGATGAACTAGAGTAACAAACGTATTAACAAGGGTCAAAACAATGATGAACTAGAGTCACAAACGTATTAACAAGGGCCAAAACAATGATGAATTAGAGTCATAAACGTACTAACAAGGGCCAAAACAATGATGAACTAGAGTCACAAATGTACTAACAAGGGCCAAAACAACGATGAACTAGAGTCACAAACGTATTAACAAGGGCCAAAACAACGATGAACTATAGTCACAAACGTATTAACAAGGGCCAAAACAACGATGAACTAGAGTCACAAACGTATTAACAAGGGCCAAAACAACGATAAACTAGAGTCACAAACGTATTAACAAGGGCCAAAACAACGATGAACTAGAGTCACAAACGTATTAACAAGGGCCAAAACAATGATGAACTAGAGTCACAAACGTATTAACAAGGGCCAAAACAACGATGAACTAGAGTCACAAACGTATTAACAAGGGCCAAAACAACGATGAACTAGAGTCACAAACGTATTAACAGGAGTCAAAACAACGATGAACTAGAGTCACAAACGTATTAACAAGGGCCAAAACAACGATGAACTAGAGTCACAAACGTATTAACAAGGGCCAAAACAACGATGAACTAGAGTCACTAACGTATTAACATGGACCAAAACAACGATGAACTAGAGTCACAAACGTATTAACATGGGCCAAAACAATGATGAACTAGAGTCACAAACGTATTAACAAGGACCAAAACAACGATGAACTAGAGTCACAAACGTATTAACAAGGGCCAAAACAATGATGAACTAGAGTCACAAACGTATTAACAAGGGCCAAAAGAATAATGAACTAGAGTCACAAACGTATTAACAAGGGTCAAAACAACGATGAACTAGAGTCACAAACGTATTAACAAGGGTCTAAACAACGATGAACTAGAGTCACACACGTATTAACAAGGGCCTAAACAACGATGAACTAGAGTCACAAACGTATTAACAAGGGCCAAAACAACGATGAACTAGAGTCACTAACGTATTAACATGGACCAAAACAACGATGAACTAGAGTCACAAACGTATTAACATGGGCCAAAACAATGATGAACTAGAGTCACAAACGTATTAACAAGGACCAAAACAACGATGAACTAGAGTCACAAACGTATTAACAAGGACCAAAACAATGATGAACTAGAGTCACAAACGTATTAACAAGGGCCAAAAGAATAATGAACTAGAGTCACAAACGTATTAACAAGGGTCAAAACAACGATGAACTAGAGTCACAAACGTATTAACAAGGGTCTAAACAACGATGAACTAGAGTCACACACGTATTAACAAGGGCCTAAACAACGATGAACTAGAGTCACAAACGTATTAACAAGGGTCTAAACAACGATGAACTAGAGTCACAAACGTATTAACAAGGGCCAAAACAACGATGAACTAGAGTAACAAACGTATTAACAAGGGTCAAAACAATGATGAACTAGAGTCACAAACGTATTAACAAGGGCCAAAACAACGATGAACTAGAGTAACAAACGTATTAACAAGGGTCAAAACAATGATGAACTAGAGTCACAAACGTATTAACAAGGGCCAAAACAATGATGAATTAGAGTCATAAACGTACTAACAAGGGCCAAAACAATGATGAACTAGAGTCACAAATGTACTAACAAGGGCCAAAACAACGATGAACTAGAGTCACAAACGTATTAACAAGGGCCAAAACAACGATGAACTATAGTCACAAACGTATTAACAAGGGCCAAAACAACGATGAACTAGAGTCACAAACGTATTAACAAGGGCCAAAACAACGATAAACTAGAGTCACAAACGTATTAACAAGGGCCAAAACAACGATGAACTAGAGTCACAAACGTATTAACAAGGGCCAAAACAATGATGAACTAGAGTCACAAACGTATTAACAAGGGCCAAAACAACGATGAACTAGAGTCACAAACGTATTAACAAGGGCCAAAACAACGATGAACTAGAGTCACACACGTATTAACAGGAGTCAAAACAACGATGAACTAGAGTCACAAACGTATTAACAAGGGCCAAAACAACGATGAACTAGAGTCACAAACGTATTAACAAGGGCCAAAACAACGATGAACTAGAGTCACTAACGTATTAACATGGACCAAAACAACGATGAACTAGAGTCACAAACGTATTAACATGGGCCAAAACAATGATGAACTAGAGTCACAAACGTATTAACAAGGACCAAAACAACGATGAACTAGAGTCACAAACGTATTAACAAGGACCAAAACAATGATGAACTAGAGTCACAAACGTATTAACAAGGGCCAAAAGAATAATGAACTAGAGTCACAAACGTATTAACAAGGGTCAAAACAACGATGAACTAGAGTCACAAACGTATTAACAAGGGTCTAAACAACGATGAACTAGAGTCACACACGTATTAACAAGGGCCTAAACAACGATGAACTAGAGTCACAAACGTATTAACAAGGGCCAAAACAACGATGAACTAGAGTCACAAACGTATTAACAAGGGTCAAAACAACGATGAACTAGAGTCACAAACGTATTAACATGGACTAAAACAACGATGAACTAGAGTCACAAACGTATTAACATGGGCCAAAACAATGATGAACTAGAGTCACAAATGTATTAACAAGGACCAAAACAACGATGAACTAGAGTCACAAACGTATTAACAAGGGCCAAAACAACGATGAACTAGAGTCACACACGTATTAACAAGGGCCTTAACAACGATGAACTAGAGTCACAAACGTATTAACAAGGGCCAAAACAACGATGAACTAGAGTCACAAACGTATTAACAAGGGCCAAAACAACGATGAACTAGAGTCACTAACGTATTAACATGGACCAAAACAACGATGAACTAGAGTCACAAACGTATTAACATGGGCCAAAACAATGATGAACTAGAGTCACAAACGTATTAACAAGGACCAAAACAACGATGAACTAGAGTCACAAACGTATTAACAAGGACCAAAACAATGATGAACTAGAGTCACAAACGTATTAACAAGGGCCAAAACAATAATGAACTAGAGTCACAAACGTATTAACAAGGGTCAAAACAACGATGAACTAGAGTCACAAACGTATTAACAAGGGTCTAAACAACGATGAACTAGAGTCACACACGTATTAACAAGGGCCTAAACAACGATGAACTAGAGTCACAAACGTATTAACAAGGGCCAAAACAACGATGAACTAGAGTCACAAACGTATTAACAAGGGTCAAAACAACGATGAACTAGAGTCACAAACGTATTAACATGGACTAAAACAACGATGAACTAGAGTCACAAACGTATTAACATGGGCCAAAACAATGATGAACTAGAGTCACAAATGTATTAACAAGGACCAAAACAACGATGAACTAGAGTCACAAACGTATTAACAAGGGCCAAAACAATGATGAACTGGAGTCACAAACGTATTAACAAGGGTCAAAACAACGATGAACTATAGTCACAAACGTATTAACAAGGGCCAAAACAATGATGAACTAGAGTCTCACAAGTATTAACAAGGGCCAAAACAATGATGAACTAGAGTCACAAACGTATGAACAAGGACCAAAACAACGATGAACTAGAGTCACAAACGAATAAACAAGGGCCAAAACAACGATGAACTGGAGTCACAAACGTATTAACAAGGGTCAAAACAATGATGAACTGGAGTCACACACGTATTAACAAGGGCCAAAACAATGATGAACTAGAGTCACAAACATATTAACAAGGGCCAAAACAACGATGAACTAGAGTCACAAACGTATTAACAAAGGCCAAAACAACGATGAACTAGAGTCACACACGTATTATCAAGGGCCAAAACAACGATGAACTAGAGTCACAAACGTATTAACAAGGGTCAAAACAACAATGAACTAGAGTCACAAATGTATTAACAAGGGTCAAAACAATAATGAACTAGAGTCACAAACGTATTAACAGGAGTCAAAACAACGATGAACTAGAGTCACAAACGTATTAACAGGAGTCAAAACAACGATGAACTAGAGTCACAAACGTATTAACAGGAGTCAAAACAACGATGAACTAGAGTCCCAAACGTATTAATAAGGGTGAAAACAACGATGAACTAGAGTCACAAACGTATTAACAAGGGCCAAAACAACGATGAACTAGAGTCACAGACGAATTAACAAGGGCCAAACAAACGATGAACTAGAGTCACAAACGTATTAACAGGAGTCAAAACAACGATGAACTAGAGTCCCAAACGTATTAACAAGGGTCAAAACAACGATGAACTAGAGTCACAAACGTATTAACAGGAGTCAAAACAACGATGAACTAGAGTCCCAAACGTATTAACAAGGGTCAAAACAACGATGAACTAGAGTCACAAATGTATTAACAAGGGCCAAAACAACGATGAACTAGAGTCACAAACGTATTAACAAGGGCCAAAACAACGATGAACTAGAGTCACAGACGAATTAACAAGGGCCAAACAAACGATGAACTAGTGTCACACACGTATTAACAAGGGCCAAACAAACGATGAACTAGTGTCACACACGTATTAACAAGGGTCAAAACAACGATGAACTAGAGTCACAAACGAATTAACAAGGGCCAAAACAACGATGAACAAGAGTCACAAACGTATTAACAAGGGCCAAAACAACGATGAACAAGAGTCACAAACGTATTAACAAGGGCCAAAACAACGATGAACAAGAGTCAAAAACGTATTAACAAGGGCCAAAATAACGATGAACTAGAGTCACAAACGTATTAACAAGGGCCAAAACAACGATGAACTAGAGTCACAAATGTATTAACAAGGGTCAAAACAACGATGAAATAGAGTCACAAATGTATTAACAAGGGTCAAAACAATGATGAACTAGAGTCAAAAACGTATTAACAGGAGTCAAAACAACGATGAACTAGAGTCACAAACGTATTAACAGGGGTCAAAACAACGATGAACTAGAGTCACAAATGTATGAACAGGAGTCAAAACAACGATGAACTAGAGTCACAAACGTATTAACAGGAGTCAAAACAACGATGAACTAGAGTCACAGACGTATTAACAGGAGTCAAAACAACGATGAACTAGAGTCACAAACGTATTAACAGGAGTCAAAACAACGATGAACTAGAGTCCCAATCGTATTAACAAGGGCCAAAACAACGATGAACTAGAGTCACAAATGTATTAACAAGGGCCAAAACAACGATGAACTAGAGTCACACACGTATTAACAAGTGTCATAACAACGATGCGCTAGAGTCAAAATCGTATTAACAAGGGTCAAAACAACGATGAACTAGAGTCACACAGGTATTAACAAGGGTCAAAACAACGATGAACTAGAGTCACACACGTATTAACAAGGACCAAAACAACGATGCGCTAGAGTCACAAACGTATTAACAAGGGTCAAAACAACGATGAACTATAGTCAAAAACGTATTAACAAGGGTCAAAACAACGATGAACTATAGTCACAAACGTATTAACAAGGACCAAAACAATGATGAACTAGAGTCACAAACGTATTAACAAGAGTCAAAACAACGATGAACTATAGTCACAGAGGTATTAACAAGGGTCAAAACAACGATGAACTATAGTCACAGACGTATTAACAAGAGTCAAAACAACGATGAACTATAGTCACAGACGTATTAACAAGGGTCAAAACAACGATGAACTATAGTCACAAATGTATTAACAAGAGTCAAAACAACGATGAACTATAGTCACAGACGTATTAAAAAGGGTCAAAACAACGATGAACTATAGTCACAAACGTATTAGCAAGAGTCAAAACAACGATGAACTATAGTCACAGACGTATTTACAAGGGTCAAAACAACGATGAACTAGAGTCACAAACGTATTAACAAGAGTCAAAACAATGATGAATTAGAGTCACAAACGTACACAAACGTACTAACAAGGGCCAAAACAATGATGAAATAGAGACACAAACGTATTAATAAGGGCCAAAACAATGATGAACTAGAGTCACAAATGTATTAACAAGGGCCAAAACAATGATGAACTAGAGTCACAAACGTATTAACAAGGGCCAAAACAACGATGAACTAGAGTCACAAACGTACTAACAAGGGTCAGAACAATGATGAACTAGAGTCACACACGTATTAACAAGGGTCAAAACAATGATGAACTAGAGTCACAAATGTATTAACAAGGGCCAAAACAATGATGAAATAGAGTCACAAACGTATTAACAAGGGTCAAAACAACGATGAACTAGAGTCACAAACGTATTAACAAGGCTCAGAACAATGATGAACTAGAGTCACACTAGAGTCACAAACGTATTAACAAGGGTCAGAACAATGACGAACTAGAGTCACACACGTATTAACAAGGGTCAAAACAATGATGAACTAGAGTCACAAATGTATTAACAAGGGTCAAAACAATGATGAACTAGAGTCACAAACGTATTAACAAGGGCAAAAACAACGATGAACTAGAGTCACAAACGTATTAACAAGGGCAAAAACAATGATGAACTAGAGTCACAAACGTATTAACAAGGGCCAAAACAACGATGAACTAGAGTCACAAACGTATTAAAAAGGGCCAAAACAACGATGAGCTAGAGTCACAAACGTATTAACAAGGGTCAAAACAACGATGAAATAGAGTCACAAACGTATTAACAAGGGCCAAAACAACGATGAACTAGAGTCACAAACGTATTAACAAGGGCCAAAACAACGATGAACTAGAGTCAAAAACGTATTAACAAGGGCAAAAACAATGATGAACTAGAGTCACAAACGTATTAACAAGGGTCTAAACAACGATGAACTAGAGTCACAAACGTATTAACAAGGGCCAAAACAACGATGAACTAGAGTAACAAACGTATTAACAAGGGTCAAAACAATGATGAACTAGAGTCACAAACGTATTAACAAGGGCCAAAACAATGATGAATTAGAGTCATAAACGTACTAACAAGGGCCAAAACAATGATGAACTAGAGTCACAAATGTACTAACAAGGGCCAAAACAACGATGAACTAGAGTCACAAACGTATTAACAAGGGCCAAAACAACGATGAACTAGAGTCACAAACATATTAACAAGGGCCAAAACAACGATGAACTAGAGTCACAAACGTATTAACAAGAGCCAAAACAACGATGAACTAGAGTCAAAAACGTATTAACAAGGGCAAAAACAATGATGAACTAGAGTCACAAACGTATTAACAAGGGTCTAAACAACGATGAACTAGAGTCACAAACGTATTAACAAGGGCCAAAACAACGATGAACTAGAGTAACAAAAGTATTAACAAGGGTCAAAACAATGATGAACTAGAGTCACAAACGTATTAACAAGGGCCAAAACAATGATGAATTAGAGTCATAAACGTACTAACAAGGGCCAAAACAATGATGAACTAGAGTCACAAATGTACTAACAAGGGCCAAAACAACGATGAACTAGAGTCACAAACGTATTAACAAGGGCCAAAACAACGATGAACTATAGTCACAAACGTATTAACAAGGGCCAAAACAACGATGAACTAGAGTCACAAACGTACTAACAAGGGCCAAAACAACGATAAACTAGAGTCACAAACGTATTAACAAGGGCCAAAACAACGATGAACTAGAGTCACAAACGTATTAACAAGGGCCAAAACAATGATGAACTAGAGTCACAAACGTATTAACAAGGGCCAAAACAATGATGAACTAGAGTCACAAACGTATTAACAAGGGCCAAAACAACGATGAACTAGAGTCACACACGTATTAACAAGGGCCTTAACAACGATGAACTAGAGTCACAAACGTATTAACAAGGGCCAAAACAACGATGAACTAGAGTCACAAACGTATTAACAAGGGCCAAAACAACGATGAACTAGAGTCACAAACGTATTAACATGGACCAAAACAACGATGAACTAGAGTCACAAACGTATTAACATGGGCCAAAACAATGATGAACTAGAGTCACAAACGTATTAACAAGGACCAAAACAACGATGAACTAGAGTCACAAACGTATTAACAAGGACCAAAACAATGATGAACTAGAGTCACAAACGTATTAACAAGGGCCAAAACAATCATGAACTAGAGTCACAAACGTATTAACAAGGGTCAAAACAACGATGAACTAGAGTCACAAACGTATTAACAAGGGTCTAAACAACGATGAACTAGAGTCACACACGTATTAACAAGGGCCTAAACAACGATGAACTAGAGTCACAAACGTATTAACAAGGGCCAAAACAACGATGAACTAGAGTCACAAACGTATTAACAAGGGTCAAAACAACGATGAACTAGAGTCACAAACGTATTAACATGGACTAAAACAACGATGAACTAGAGTCACAAACGTATTAACATGGGCCAAAACAATGATGAACTAGAGTCACAAATGTATTAACAAGGACCAAAACAACGATGAACTAGAGTCACAAACGTATTAACAAGGGCCAAAACAATGATGAACTGGAGTCACAAACGTATTAACAAGGGTCAAAACAACGATGAACTAGAGTCACAAACGTATTAACAAGGGCCAAAACAATAATGAACTAGAGTCTCACAAGTATTAACAAGGGCCAAAACAATGATGAACTAGAGTCACAAACGTATGAACAAGGACCAAAACAACGATGAACTAGAGTCACAAACGAATAAACAAGGACCAAAACAACGATGAACTAGAGTCACAAACGTATTAACAAGGGTCAAAACAATGATGATTTAGAGTCACAAACGTATTAACAAGGGCCAAAACAATGATGAACTAGAGTCACAAACGTATTAACAAGGGTCAAAACAACGATGAACTAGAGTCACAAACGTATTAACAAGGGTCAAAACAACGATGAACTAGAGTCACAAACGTATTAACAAGGGTCAAAACAACGATGAACTAGAGTCACAAACGTATTAACAAGGGCCAAAACAACGATGAACTAGAGTCACAAACGTATTAACAAGGGCCAAAACAACGATGAACTAGAGTCAAAAACGTATTAACAAGGGCAAAAACAATGATGAACTAGAGTCACAAACGTATTAACAAGGGTCTAAACAACGATGAACTAGAGTCACAAACGTATTAACAAGGGCCAAAACAACGATGAACTAGAGTAACAAACGTATTAACAAGGGTCAAAACAATGATGAACTAGAGTCACAAACGTATTAACAAGGGCCAAAACAATGATGAATTAGAGTCATAAACGTACTAACAAGGGCCAAAACAATGATGAACTAGAGTCACAAATGTACTAACAAGGGCCAAAACAACGATGAACTAGAGTCACAAACGTATTAACAAGGGCCAAAACAACGATGAACTAGAGTCACAAACGTATTAACAAGGGCCAAAACAACGATGAACTAGAGTCACAAACGTATTAACAAGGGCCAAAACAACGATGAACTAGAGTCAAAAACGTATTAACAAGGGCAAAAACAATGATGAACTAGAGTCACAAACGTATTAACAAGGGTCTAAACAACGATGAACTAGAGTCACAAATGTATTAACAAGGGCCAAAACAACGATGAACTAGAGTAACAAACGTATTAACAAGGGTCAAAACAATGATGAACTAGAGTCACAAACGTATTAACAAGGGCCAAAACAATGATGAATTAGAGTCATAAACGTACTAACAAGGGCCAAAACAATGATGAACTAGAGTCACAAATGTACTAACAAGGGCCAAAACAACGATGAACTAGAGTCACAAACGTATTAACAAGGGCAAAAACAACGATGAACTATAGTCACAAACGTATTAACAAGGGCCAAAACAACGATAAACTAGAGTCACAAACGTATTAACAAGGGCCAAAACAACGATGAACTAGAGTCACAAACGTATTAACAAGGGCCAAAACAATGATGAACTAGAGTCACAAACGTATTAACAAGGGCCAAAACAACGATGAACTAGAGTCACAAACGTATTAACAAGGGCCAAAACAACGATGAACTAGAGTCACACACGTATTAACAAGGGCCTTAACAACGATGAACTAGAGTCACAAACGTATTAACAAGGGCCAAAACAACGATGAACTAGAGTCACAAACGTATTAACAAGGGCCAAAACAACGATGAACTAGAGTCACAAACGTATTAACATGGACCAAAACAACGATGAACTAGAGTCACAAACGTATTAACATGGGCCAAAACAATGATGAACTAGAGTCACAAACGTATTAACAAGGACCAAAACAACGATGAACTAGAGTCACAAACGTATTAACAAGGACCAAAACAATGATGAACTAGAGTCACAAACGTATTAACAAGGGCCAAAACAATGATGAACTAGAGTCACAAACGTATTAACAAGGGTCAAAACAACGATGAACGAGAGTCACAAACGTATTAACAAGGGTCTAAACAACGATGAACTAGAGTCACACACGTATTAACAAGGGCCTAAACAACGATGAACTAGAGTCACAAACGTATTAACAAGGGCCAAAACAACGATGAACTAGAGTCACAAACGTATTAACAAGGGTCAAAACAACGATGAACTGGAGTCACAAACGTATTAACATGGACTAAAACAACGATGAACTAGAGTCACAAACGTATTAACATGGGCCAAAACAATGATGAACTAGAGTCACAAATGTATTAACAAGGACCAAAACAACGATGAACTAGAGTCACAAACGTATTAACAAGGGCCAAAACAATGATGAACTGGAGTCACAAACGTATTAACAAGGGTCAAAACAACGATGAACTAGAGTCACAAACGTATTAACAAGGGCCAAAACAATGATGAACTAGAGTCTCACAAGTATTAACAAGGGCCAAAACAATGATGAACTAGAGTCACAAACGAATAAACAAGGCCCAAACAACGATGAACTAGAGTCACAAACGTATTAACAAGGGTCAAAACAATGATGAACTGGAGTCACACACGTATTAACAAGGGCCAAAACAATGATGAACTAGAGTCACAAACATATTAACAAGGGCCAAAACAACGATGAACTAGAGTCACACACGTATTAACAAGGGCCAAAACAACGATGAACTAGAGTCACAAACGTATTAACAAGGGTCAAAACAACAATGAACTAGAGTCACAAATGTATTAACAAGGGTCAAAACAATGATGAACTAGAGTCACAAACGTATTAACAGGAGTCAAAACAACGATGAACTAGAGTCACAAACGTATTAACAGGAGTCAAAACAACGATGAACTAGAGTCACAAACGTATTAACAGGAGTCAAAACAACGATGAACTAGAGTCCCAAACGTATTAACAAGGGCCAAAACAATGATGAACTGGAGTCACAAACGTATTAACAAGGGTCAAAACAACGATGAACTAGAGTCACAAACGTATTAACAAGGGCCAAAACAATGATGAACTAGAGTCTCACAAGTATTAACAAGGGCCAAAACAATGATGAACTAGAGTCACAAACGAATAAACAAGGCCCAAACAACGATGAACTAGAGTCACAGACGTATTAACAAGGGTCAAAACAATGATGAACTGGAGTCACACACGTATTAACATGGGCCAAAACAATGATGAACTAGAGTCACAAACATATTAACAAGGGCCAAAACAACGATGAACTAGAGTCACACACGTATTAACAAGGGCCAAAACAACGATGAACTAGAGTCACAAACGTATTAACAAGGGTCAAAACAACAATGAACTAGAGTCACAAATGTATTAACAAGGGTCAAAACAATGATGAACTAGAGTCACAAACGTATTAACAGGAGTCAAAACAACGATGAACTAGAGTCACAAACGTATTAACAGGAGTCAAAACAACGATGAACTAGAGTCACAAACGTATTAACAAGGGCCAAAACAACGATGAACAAGAGTCACAAACGTATTAACAAGGGCCAAAACAACGATGAACTAGATTCACAAATGTATTAACAAGGGCCAAAACAACGATGAACTAGATTCACAAATGTATTAACAAGGGCCAAAACAACGATGAACTAGAGTCACAAACGTATTAACAAGGGCCAAAACAACGATGAACTAGAGTCACAGACGAATTAACAAGGGCCAAACAAACGATGAACTAGTGTCACACACGTATTAACAAGGGCCAAACAAACGATGAACTAGTGTCACACACGTATTAACAAGGGTCAAAACAACGATGAATTAGAGTCACAAACGAATTAACAAGGGCCAAAACAACGATGAACAAGAGTCACAAACGTATTAACAAGGGCCAAAACAACGATGAACAAGAGTCACAAACGTATTAACAAGGGCCAAAACAACGATGAACAAGAGTCACAAACGTATTAACAAGGGCCAAAACAACGATGAACTAGAGTCACAAACGTATTAACAAGGGCCAAAACAACGATAAACTAGAGTCACAAATGTATTAACAAGGGTCAAAACAACGATGAACTAGAGTCACAAATGTATTAACAAGGGTCAAAACAATGATGAACTAGAGTCAAAAACGTATTAACAGGAGTCAAAACAACGATGAACTAGAGTCACAAACGTATTAACAGGGGTCAAAACAACGATGAACTAGAGTCACAAATGTATGAACAGGAGTCAAAACAACGATGAACTAGAGTCACAAACGTATTAACAGGAGTCAAAACAACGATGAACTAGAGTCACAGACGTATTAACAGGAGTCAAAACAACGATGAACTAGAGTCACAAACGTATTAACAAGAGTCAAAACAACGATGAACTAGAGTCCCAATCGTATTAACAAGGGCCAAAACAACGATGAACTAGAGTCACAAATGTATTAACAAGGGCCAAAACAACGATGAACTAGAGTCACACACGTATTAACAAGTGTCATAACAACGATGCGCTAGAGTCAAAATCGTATTAACAAGGGCCAAAACAACGATGAACTAGAGTCACACAGGTATTAACAAGGGTCAAAACAACGATGAACTAGAGTCACACACGTATTAACAAGGACCAAAACAACGATGCGCAAGAGTCACAAACGTATTAACAAGGGTCAAAACAACGATGAACTATAGTCACAAACGTATTAACAAGGGCCAAAACAACGATGAACTAGAGTCACAAACGTATTATCAGTGGCCAAAACAACGATGAACTAGAGTCAAAATCGTATTAACATGGACCAAAACAACGATGCGCTAGAGTCACAAACGTATTAACAAGGGTCAAAACAACGATGAACTAGAGTCACAAACGTATTAACAAGGGCCAAAACAACGATGAACTAGAGTCACAAACGTATTAACAGTGGCCAAAACAACGATGAACTAGAGTCAAAATCGTATTAACAAGGACCAAAACAACGATGATCTAGAGTGTCAATCGTATTAACAAGGGTAAAAACAATGATGAACTAGAGTCAGAATCGTATTATCAAGGGTCAAAACAACGATGAACTAAAGTCACAATCGAATTATCAAGGGGGTCAAAACAATAATGAACTAGAGTCACAAACGTATTAACAAGGGGCAAAACAACGATGAACTAGAGTCACAAACGTATTAACAAGGGCCAAAACAAAGATGAACTAGAGTCATACACGTATTAGCAAGGGCCAAAACAATAATGGACTAGAGTCACACACGTATTAACAAGGGCCAAAACAATGATGAGCTTAAAACAAAAGTATTAACAAGGACCAAAACTACGATGCGCTAGAGTCACAATCGTATTTACAAGGGTCAAAACAATATTGAACTAGAGTCACAAACGTATTAAGAAGGACCAAAACAACGATGAACTAGAGTCACAAACGTATTAAGAAGGGCCAAAACAACGATGAACTAGAGTCACAATCGTATTAACAATGGCCAAAACAACGATGAACTAGAGTCACAATCGTATTCACAAGGGTCAAAACAACGATGAACTAGAGTCACAAACGTATTAACAAGGACCAAAACAACGATGATTTAGAGTCACAATCGTATTAACAAGGGACAAAACAATAATGAACTAGAGTCACAAACGTATTAACTAGGACCAAACAACGATGAACTAGAGTCACAAACGTATTAACAAGGGCCAAAACAACGATGAACTAGAGTCAAAATCGTATGAACAGGACCAAAACAACGATGAACTAGAGTCAAAATCGTATGAACAAGGGCCAAAACAACGATGAACTAGAGTCACAAACGTATTAACAAGGACCAAAACAACGATGAACTAGAGTCACAATCGTATTCACAAGGGTCAAAACAACGATGAACTAGAGTCAAAATCGTATTAACAAGGGCCAAAACAACGATGAACTAGAGTCACAAACATATTAACAATGACCAAAACAACGATGAACTAGAGTCACAAACGTATTAACAAGGGTCAAAACAATGATGAACTAGAATCACAAACGTATTAACAAGGGCCAAAACAACGATGAACTGGAGTCACACACGTATTAACAAGGGCCAAAACAACGATGAACTGGAGTCACAAACGTATTAACAAGTGTCAAAACAACGATGAACTAGAGTCACAAACGTATTAACAAGGGCCAAAACAACGATGAACTAGAGTCACAAACGTATTAACAAGGGTCAAAACAACGATGAACTATAGTCACAAACGTATTAACAAGGACCAAAACAACGATGAACTAGAGTCAAAATCGTATTCACAAGGGTCAAAACAACGATGAACTAGAGTCACAAACGTATTAACAAGGACCAAAACAACGATGAACTAGAGTCACAATCGTATTAACAAGGGACAAAACAATAATGAACTAGAGTCACAAACGTATTAACAAGGACCAAGACAACGATGAACTAGAGTCACAAACGTATTAACAAGGGCCAAAAGAACGATGAACTAGAGTCAAAATCGTATTAACAAGGGCCAAAACAACGATGATCTAGAGTCACAAACGTATTAACAAGGGTCAAAACAATGATGAACTAGAGTCACAAACGTATGAACAGGACCAAAACAACGATGAACTAGAGTCAAAATCGTATTAACAAGGGCCAAAACAACGATGAACTAGAGTCACAAACGTATTAACAAGGACCAAAACAACGATGAACTAGAGTCAAAATCGTATTAACAAGGGTCAAAACAACGATGAACTAGAGTCAAAATCGTTTTAACAAGGGCCAAAACAACGATGAACTAGAGTCACAAACGTATTAACAAGGACCAAAACAACGATGAACTAGAGTCATAAACGTATTAACAAGGGTCAAAACAATGATGAACTAGAGTCACAAACGTATTAACAGGAGTCAAAACAACGATGAACTAGAGTCACAAACGTATTAACAAGGGTAAAAACAACGATGAACTAGAGTCACAAATGTATTAACAGGAGTCAAAACAACGATGAACTAGAGTCCCAAACGTATTAACAAGTGTCAAAACAATGATGAACTAGAGTCACAAACGTATTAACAGGAGTCAAAACAACGATGAACTAGAGTCACAAACGTATTAACAAGGGTCAAAACAACGATTAACTAGAGTCACAAACGTATTTACAGGAGTCAAAACAACGATGAACTAGAGTCACAAACGTATTAACAGGAGTCAAAACAACGATGAACTAGAGTCCCAAACGTATTAACAAGGGCCAAAACAACGATGAACTAGAGTCACAAATGTATTAACAAGGGCCAAAACAACGATGAACTAGAGTCACAAACGTATCAACAAGGGCCAAAACAACGATGAACTAGAGTCACAGACGAATTAACAAGTGCCAAACAAACGATGAACTAGTGTCACACACGTATTAACAAGGGTCAAAACAACGATGAACTAGAGTCACACACGTATTAACAAGGACCAAAACAACAATGAACTAGAGTCACAAACGAATTAACAAGGGCCAAAACAACTATGCGCTAGAGTCACAAACGTATTAACAAGAGTCAAAACAACGATGAACAAGAGTCACAAACGTATTAACAAGGGCCAAAACAACGATGAACTAGAGTCACAAACGTATTAACAAGGGCCAAAACAACGATGAACTAGAGTCACAAACGTATTAACAAGGGTCAAAACAACGTTGAACTAGAGTCACAAATGTATTAACAAGGGTCAAAACAATGATGAACTAGAGTCAAAAACGTAATAACAGGAGTCAAAACAACGATGAACTAGAGTCACAAACGTATTAACAAGGGTCAAAACAACGATGAACTAGAGTCACAAACGTATTAACAAGAGTCAAAACAACGATGAACTAGAGTCCCAATCGCATTAACAAGGGCCAAAACAACGATGAACTAGAGTCCCAATCGTATTAACAAGGGCCAAAACAACGATGAACTAGAGTCACAAATGTATGAACAAGGGCCAAAACAACGATGAACTAGAGTCACAAATGTATTAACAAGGGCCAAAACAACGATGAACTAGAGTCAAAACAACGATGAACTAGAGTCCCAATCGTATTAACAAGGGCCAAAACAACGATGAACTAGAGTCACAAACGTATTAACATGAGTCAAAACAACGATGAACTAGAGTCCCAATCGTATTAACAGGAGTCAAAACAACGATGAACTAGAGTCCCAATCGTATTAACAAGGGCCAAAACAACGATGAACTAGAGTCACAAATGTATTAACAAGGGCCAAAACAACGATGAACTAGAGTCACAAACGTATTAACAAGGGTCAAAACAACGATGAACTAGAGTCACAAACGTATTAACAGGAGTCAAAATAACGATGAACTAGAGTCCCAATCGTATTAACAGGGGTCAAAACAACGATGAACTAGAGTCCCAATCGTATTAACAAGGGCCAAAACAACGATGAACTAGAGTCACAAATGTATTAACAAGGGCCAAAACAACGATGAACTAGAGTCACACACGTATTAACAAGTGTCAAAACAACGATGAACTAGAGTCACAAACGTATTAACAAGTGTCAAAACAACGATGCGCTAGAGTCACAAACGTATTAACAAGTGTCAAAACAACGATGCGCTAGAGTCACAAACGAATTAACAAGGGCCAAAACAACGATGCGCTAGAGTCACAAACGTATTAACAAGGGTCAAAACAACGATGAACTAGAGTCACACACGTATTAACAAGGGTCAAAACAACGATGAACTAGAGTCACAAACGTATTAACAGGAGTCAAAACAACGATGAACTAGAGTCCCAATCGTATTAACAAGGGCCAAAACAACGATGAACTAGAGTCACAAATGTATTAACAAGGGCAAAAACAACGATGAACTAGAGTCACATACGTATTAACAAGTGTCAAAACAACGATGCGCTAGAGTCACAAACGTATTAACAAGGGCCAAAACAACGATGAACTAGAGTCACACAGGTATTAACAAGGGTCAAAACAACGATGAACTAGAGTCACACACGTATTAACAAGGACCAAAACAACGATGCGCTAGAGTCACAAACGTATTAACAAGGGTCAAAACAACGATGAACTATAGTCGCAAACATATTAACAAGGGCCTAAACAACGATGAACTAGAGTCATAAACGTATTATCAGTGGCCAAAACAACGATGAACTAGAGTCAAAATCGTATTAACATGGACCAAAACAACGATGCGCTAGAGTCACAAACGTATTAACAAGGGTCAAAACAACGATGAACTAGAGTCACAAACGTATTAACAAGGGCCAAAACAACGATGAACTAGAGTCACAAACGTATTAACAGTGGCCAAAACAACGATGAACTAGAGTCACAAACGTATTAACAAGGACCAAAACAACGATGATCTAGAGTGTCAATCGTATTAACAAGGGTAAAAACAATGATGAACTAGAGTCAGAATCGTATTATCAAGGGTCAAAACAACGATGAACTAAAGTCACAATCGTATTATCAAGGGGGTCAAAACAATAATGAACTAGAGTTACAAACGTATTAACAAGGGCCAAAACAACGATGAACTAGAGTCACAAACGTATTAACAAGGGCCAAAACAATGATGAACTAGAGTCATACACTTATTAGCAAGGGCCAAAACAATGATGGACTAGAGTCACACACGTATTAACAAGGGCCAAAACAATGATGAGCTTAAAACAAAAGTATTAACAAGGATCAAAACTACGATGCGCTAGAGTCACAATCGTATTAACAAGGGTCAAAACAATAATGAACTTGAGTCACAAACGTATTAACAAGGACCAAAACAACGATGAACTAGAGTCACAAACGTATTAACAAGGGCCAAAACAACGATGAACTGGAGTCAAAATCGTATTAACAAGGGCCAAAACAACGATGAACTAGAGTCACAAACGTATTAACAATGGTCAAAACAATGATGAACTAGAGTCACAAACGTATGAACAGGACCAAAACAACGATGAACTAGAGTCAAAATCGTATTAACAAGGGCCAAAACAACGATGGACTAGAGTCACAATCGTATTAACAAGGACCAAAACAACGATGAACTAGAGTCAAAATCGTATTAACAAGGGTCAAAACAACGATGAACTAGAGTCAAAATCGTATTAACAAGGGCCAAAAAAACGATGAACTAGAGTCACAAACGTATTAACAATGACCAAAACAACGATGAACTAGAGTCATAAACGTATTAACAAGGGTCAAAACAATGATGAACTAGAGTCATAAACGTATTAACAAGGGTCAAAACAACGATGAACTAGAGTCACAAACGTATTAACAAGGACCAAAACAACGATGAACTAGAGTCACAATCGTATTCACAAGGGTCAAAACAACGATGAACTAGAGTCACAAACGTATTAACAAGGACCAAAACAACGATGAACTAGAGTCACAATCGTATTAACAAGGGACAAAACAATAATCAACTAGAGTCACAAACGTATTAACAAGGACCAAGACAACGATGAACTAGAGTCACAAACGTATTAACAAGGGCCAAAACAACGATGAACTAGAGTCAAAATCGTATTAACAAGGGCCAAAACAACGATGAACTAGAGTCACAAACGTATTAACAAGGGTCAAAACAATGATGAACTAGAGTCACAAACGTATGAACAGGACCAAAACAACGATGAACTAGAGTCACAATCGTATTCACAAGGGCCAAAACAACGATGAACTAGAGTCACAAACGTATTAACAAGGACCAAAACAACGATGAACTAGAGTCAAAATCGTATTAACAAGGGTCAAAACAACGATGAACTAGAGTCAAAATCGTATTAACAAGGGCCAAAACAACGATGAACTAGAGTCACAAACGTATTAACAAGGACCAAAACAACGATGAACTAGAGTCACAAACGTATTAACAAGGGTCAAAACAATGATGAACTAGAGTCACAAACGTATTAACAAGGGTCAAAACAACGATGAACTAGAGTCACAAACGTATTAACAAGGACCAAAACAACGATGAACTAGAGTCACAATCGTATTCACAAGGGTCAAAACAACGATGAAACAACGATGAACTAGAGTCACAAACGTATTAACAGACATCAACAAATACAAATACCACGAACAGACCAAATACGCCTCAAAATAGCTTAACCGATGCATAATTACCGCAATGGAACGTTCAGTGAAACACCAGTTTACTGGAACAAAAGTGTACTGGCGTGAGACCACAGTTATTTTTACTATATGTTTCATATAGACACTAACCTGGCTTTTGACTTTATACACACCCCAATTGAAAAACAAGGACATGGCATCTCTAGAACAATTCAAGACACAAAATATAATCACAAGAAAACACCATGTTGACCATTGACCCGACTGTCAAAATTGAGTTCAAATACATAACCCTTCCGCCAGGGAGTCAATCGGCTACAAACAACTAATTTTCAGACTTCCACAAGCTATGATTTTTCCAATATTTACATTGAAAACTATCAATTTCTGCAATAGAGTGTCAAATTCAGTCAAGTTCTCTGCAAAAAGAACATTTTTTGCTTCTTTTTCATTCAATTTTAATAAAATATTGATACTTGAACACAAGCACTCTTTGTTTCTGTATTCACATCCGGATCTTGGTCAACGGGGGGCAGATAACTGTGGTCTTGAGCCTATTTAAGCAACATTTTTTCAGAAACAGACTTCAAAACTCCTATAGTTCAGCTTCAGGCTATATGCAACACATACTGAAAGTTTGGCAATGATATATCAAACACTAAATGAATGAGACAAGTATTAGCACCTGTGGTATTTTCATAAAAAGCAGAAACAGCCATTTCCCTCAAATGTTAAGCCGCAAACCTTTGAAGAGCCATTATTTCCTTATGCATTGGAATAATTTGACCAAGTAAAGTTTTCCTTGTAGCTTTTAATGGTGTCTATAGAACAGCACCACAAAACTGGCCTGCCTACTCTTTTAAGATTTTTTCTAAGCAAAATAAGGTTTTTCCACTTCATCGGCTTAGTGTTTTATATAAAAAATGACATAGAGCCCAACTGAAATGCCTCAACTTGTCAAAATTTTGCTTTTCTGGTCCACTTATATACAAAGGTAACAGAACTGTTCAGTTTAACACAAGAAATTTAGTGATAATGTGTTAATAGACAGTCTAAACAACACTATATGCCAAATTGTTGGCTTCCGGGACAAATGGCGCAACAAAGGAAATGGCAAAAAAACACACCAAAACTTAAAGATTCATGACAACTGCTAGTGTTTTCATGTATGAGGTGGCTACATGATGTAGAAAATGCAGAGATAGCATTATTATGCCCATTTTTAAAAAAAAATTACTTTAAGAATCTGTTTTGAAGGCTAGATTTGGCATTAAATTCAGAGTACAGCACTTCACTATTGTCTATAAGATGCTTATTTACACCTGATTTGCTATAAATCTCACTCATTGGAATCATTTACACACAAACAAGCACTACAGAGTTGACTAACATCTTCATTCTTCTGAAATATTGGATTCAGAGCTGCATCTCCTGGATTCAGATTGCAGGACTACCGCCTGGGGAAAAGGCCGCAGCCTAACTGGAGCTTATTGGCACATCATGATCTGCAAGCAAGACACAAAAGCAATGTTTTACACAAATAAAACTATCTGCCACTACTGTTAAAGTTTGAAAAAGGCCTGTAAACACTCATTTGAGGCATACACAACCTTTAATATAGTCATAAATGTGATAAATATGCAGAAAAGTTCATGAATTCAAAGATTTTCAGGACAAATTTAATAGAATATATAGTCTTTTGGACATTTTGCAATCAGTTTTTAACAACTCAAAGGTAAACCTCATCTTATTGAGTACCCAGATGCATTTTGCAAGCATTCAAACCAGACATGCTTAGAATTTCTTCTTACTTGGAGATGGTATTCCTTTCTTGAAAATCCTTGCCGAGAGCCGGTATGGAAAACCACAGAGACCACAGTTTTACCAGCACTGGTTCTTGTCCTTGAAAATTCCTCTGTGGCTACAGCAACCAGGCTGGCTATTAAAATAAGCAATAAATTAGGGTTTTTAAAACATTTATACTGTATTAAGGTTGTGTTTTTTAATGCATTAAGGGAAAAGGCTCTATTCTTTATGAAAGCTGCTCACTTTTTATTTATTTTGCCTTGAGAAATGTCAAGTTTTTCAATGAATAAATTGAATAAATGAATGAATTAATGAATATATATGAATGATTGATAGAATGAATTAATGAATTAATGAAAGGTGGCATTATTTCTTTAAAATTGGGATCTCATTGTGTTGCTGTGATTGTTAAAGTATATGTTTTCTTGTCCATAAGCTGAAAATCATATGCACACTAAATAAAACATCATTCTGCATCCTATGTGCAGTAAGTTTTGTTTAATTGCTTATAGAATTTGCAATTATTGTAATGTTTGCTTAAAAGAGCAAACAAAATGTGTGAATAGATGCACAATACAGACCAAAGACTGATACAAGTCAGCAGTTTCATTAGAAAATAATATTATTATCAAAGCCACATCAGAAATGATTGACAACATGAAAGAAATTCATTTAGGAATGGAACAAACAGTCTCAATGGGCTTTTATGACCAAACTGTCTCACTTTGTACTTCAGTTTGGATACCATTTTCTAATATATTATCTTGAAGTACTTACAAATTACAGCATGTTGGCAAACACCAAGTACAGCTTGGCCTCTGGTGGGCAGCTTGGTGGTGGTGGGGGGGGGGGGGGGGGTCTTCAACAGACAGTTCCTCCTGGGTCTGCTTCCTATGTTAAAAAAATCCCTCCATTTATACTTTGGAATTGAAAGTGAGGCTTTCATTCATTAGTTACCATCATTTGGAACTATTTCCAAACATTAAATTGAAAGTGAAAGTAGTTTTTTTTAAAAATGTCAAAAATATATAAGAAAATTATATATTATTAATTTATATTATGTAATATAAGATTTTCACATTTCATACTCAAACACCAATATTCTATGGCTAAGCACTGTCAACTGGCCAAATTTCAACCAGATAGCTGTATAAATTAAGAATTTATAACAATTTAAAATAGGCCACCCCTCCAAAAGCTTCCTCTATATCAGGCGTGAGACCACAGTTATTTTTACTATATGTTTCATATAGACACTAACCTGGCTTTTGACTTTATACACACCCCAATTGAAAAACAAGGACATGGCATCTCTAGAACAATTCAAGACACAAAATATAATCACAAGAAAACACCATGTTGACCATTGACCCGACTGTCAAAATTGAGTTCAAATACATAACCCTTCCGCCAGGGAGTCAATCGGCTACAAACAACTAATTTTCAGACTTCCACAAGCTATGATTTTTCCAATATTTACATTGAAAACTATCAATTTCTGCAATAGAGTGTCAAATTCAGTCAAGTTCTCTGCAAAAAGAACATTTTTTGCTTCTTTTTCATTCAATTTTAATAAAATATTGATACTTGAACACAAGCACTCTTTGTTTCTGTATTCACATCCGGATCTTGGTCAACGGGGGGCAGATAACTGTGGTCTTGAGCCTACTGGGGTTTTGAACTAGTTCGTGTCCATTTGTGATCAAAACAACACAAATAGTGTACGCCCGTGAGAACTATATTCGCTGTTTAAATATATGAGCAGAAATCAATCGGAAATAAATAAGGGACGGATGCACGGTCGAAGCAGTGCTTCCTGTGCGAAACTGTTGATAGGTTAATGACGTCCGCTCCTATTGAAATTGAAACTTGTTACTATGGAATGAACAAATAAGCATATTTGTATTTCATTGAACCATTGAATATTTAAAGTGTTTTATGCAATGTAAAAATATAAGTGAATGTCTGGCACATCTGTTCATATTTCAGACGATAAAGACGTATTTAAGTTTTTAATATGTATTTTTGCATTATGATTACCGCATTATTTGCTAATATGGTACTGCGTTTAGCAAAGGCTGATTTGGCATTGTACTCCGAAGACTCGGAAATGAGAAACCAAATTTCGTTTGAAAACAATTTATCTGTCCTACAAAAAGTGCATCTAGTGCAATGTGCTCGCCAGTGCGACCGGCAATTGCCGTGCGAGTCTTTCTTCTACAACGGAAACATACGTGAGTGCAGACTTTTGAATCGGACCATGCCATCATTTTTGGCATCGACAGTTGTGGAATATGGCTGGACACATCATGGTATTTACGAGTAATTATTTGTTTATTATCAAAATATTTACCTCATTATTTCATAGATATTGATATAATAACAGAACTTTAACATGTTGTTCTGCGTTCTAATATATTTAGAACCGTCATGCAATTATGTTTGTAAACTGTTCGTTTGATGCACGGGCAACTACAAACAGTGGATCATATACACATTTGAAAACAAGTCCAATATAGCCACACCGATACAAAACTGCCCACAGAATCGGACACACATTAAAATATTTTAATACATTTTTGCAGAACGATCTTTGGGAAACACGAGCTGCATCAAAATAATGGAGCACACGATTCTATTTTGTTTGTTAAGTTACATTTCCTCTGCCTCTAATGTGAACCAACTGCGTTAAAAAAAGTCTAGATTGCCTACTTAGGTAAATATGTGAGAAAGAATAGTTCTTGTTCGGGGCTCGAACCAACAACCGCCTTACCAATTCTTTATATTGTCGGTAAATACATAGCTTATGTTTATATGATACATGATATCAATTCCTCTAGATTAATGAAAACAACTCCGTGATCGACCAAACATGTTGTTGCGACCGCAAGACACATCATCGCGATATTCTGAACACTTATTCGCAACCGCCGGACGCGTCATCGCGAGCTACCAGACACTTCATCGCGACCGCCGAACGCATCATCGCGATATTCTGTACACTTATTCGCAACCGCCGGACGCGTCATCGCGAGCTACCGAACACTTCATCGCAACCGCCGAACGCATCATCGCGATCTTCTTAACACTTTACCGTGACCACTGGACCCATCATCACGATCTACCGAACATTCTTCGTGACCGCCGAACGCATCATCGCGATTTACTTAACACTTTACCGTGACCACTGGACCCATCATCACGATCTACCGAACACTTCTTCGTGACCGCCGAACGCATCATCGCGATCTATTTAACACTTTACCGTGACCACTGGACACATCATCACGATCTACCGAACACTTCTTCGTGACCGCCGAACGCATCATCGCGATTTACTTAACACTTTACCGTGACCACTGGACCCATCATCACGATCTACCGAACACTTCAACGCGACGGTCGAACACATGGTCGCGATCTTCCAAACAAATCATCGATACCGCTGGACACATTAATGTAACGAACAGTTCATCGGGACGGCCGGACACATGATCGCAATCTACAACACAGTACATCGCGATAGCCGGAAATATCTTTGCGACCGCCGGACACATTATCGCGATCTACCGAACACGTAATCGCGACCGCCCGACACGTTATCGCGATCTACCAGACACGTTATCGCGATCGCCGGACACATAATCGCGATTTACAAAACATTTCATCGCCACAGCACGACACATCATCGCGATCTACCGAACACTAAATCACAACCACCGGACACATCATCACGAGCTACCGAACACTTAATCGCAACCGCCGTACATATCATCGCGATCTACCGAACACTAAATCGCAACCGCCGGACAAATTATTGCGATCTACCGAACACTTCATCGTGATTGCCGGACACGTCGTTGCGATCTACTGAACACTTCATCGCCACTGCCGGACACATCATTGCAATCTACCGAACACTTCATAGGTGATACACTTTCCAAGCTCCCTAGCACTAGCCAATGCGTAATATAGTTCAACTTCCTCCATTTGACGGTACACATATGATATGTATTGATTGCAACCATGCGAAATCGACTTGCACAACCAATAAGAACTGACGGTGGAAGACTGTCCCGTGCGTTCTGGTAACGTGTATAACCCTCAGCATGACTGTTTTTTGTTTTTAAATCAGCAGTAAATACAGAACTAATACAATACACATTGCAGTGCGGTCCCCCTGTCCTGTGCGTTCTGGATATGTGTATGACCATCTGAATGACTGGTGTTACAAATTGTACGAGCAAAAGCGGACCGTTCCTGAGGCCATTGAGATGTGTGTACAGGACGGTGGACGGCTGCTGAGAATAGACTCCATAGGAAAACAGATCCAAATTCAAGCATATATTGGTAGGCTTCCTCTTTTAATTTATTCCACTACGGTGAATCACTTCCTTTAAACTTCATGCAAATGCAGTAAAATGTTACACACGATGTTTTGAACGGTAGGTTATGTACAATTACATTCTAAATTGTATTCAGACTTTGTTTTACTATTCTCAAACACTTCAACAAAGACCGAGCGAATCATTACCACATATAAACAAATTTGAAGTCCGAGCAAATCAGACATTCTCAGGTGTGTTCTGTCAGCCATTTTAATGGCACACCTTTACTTCTTTTTTCTGGAAATTTGGCTCCTTTACATTTTTTTCGATTTTTTTTTGTTCCTGATACTAATTCTAAATTTTGGCAAAGTCAAAACTGGGACTTTACATTGTTTCTTTTTAAAAATTCCATATCTGTTTATGCAGCTGATTTAACAACACTGAACGTTGCAATAGCCGGAAGTCGGGTACATAGTAACAGCACCTGGATGTATGAGGACGGCTAACCATTGACTTTCTTCCACTGGAGTACGCCGATGAATGTAGAAACCTGCATCAAACTCAAGCGCACCAAGGACTGGATGTGGAGCGACGGCAGTTGTGATAATCTGCGCTACTTCCTGTGTGAAATGGTTTTATAGGTAACTGACGTGCGCTCCTATTTCAAACTTTACCACGCTCATTTAGGATTTGAGCAATCGGAGCACATACATATTGTAACAACTTCATTTTGTTTTCGTTGATATACATTGTAATATGTGTTTCATGCACGCTGCTTCTATTTTTGACAAATTATTGTATGCCAATCAAATACATCATCGAAAAATTCGATTTCATGGCCCGTCCTTGATGTTTTTATTTACTATAATGTAAACTACTATAATGTAAACTACTTATGAAGCATACTTTTATTTCAGTTCAACCATTCAACATAATGATATAGGTCAAAATTACAATGCTAATTGACACGAAATAAGGTATATTTAATATATTTGGCTATTGGCCAGTGAGCATATAGAAACGAAGAAAGAAAAGAAAACATCTGAGTGCACACTATGGCATATTGTAACGAAAACATAAAATAGATTCTAATTCAAATAAATGTAAAATACACCTTGACATGTAAATGGTTATTACGCCTTCAACACTTTATGTATTTTAGATATATTCACTATCATCAGGACTAATATTGTTCCAATGTCCGAATTGTATGAACGGTTCATTAGTTAGTAGCTGATAAGTCATGTTGATAGCATTTCTTTTCCTGGCAGCTGACACACCATATGTATGAACTCCCCTGTTAAGGCTGGTGGAAGACAGAAAAAAAACTGAATGAGGAAAAATAAGTAGGTGCTGTTTTAACGGACATATTAAATTCATTCTACGGCCTAATGATTTAATGATTTAATCTTTGGAAAGCTTCATGCATATGGTCTTTCAATCCCAGCATGTAAACTTATGCACAGCTGTCTTACAAAAGGAAAAGAACGTGCCAAATGCGGCTAAATTATCAGTGAGTGTGACTCCATCCTGAAATGCGTGCAACATCAACATCTTTCTCAATGACCTATTTTACTTTTTGAATAAGGCAGCTTTGTATAATTATGCAGATGACAATATCAGTGAGTGTGACTCCATCCTGAAGTGCGTGCAATATCAAAATATCAATATCAAAATCTTCTCAATGACATATTCTACTTTTTGAATAAGGCAGCTTTGTATAAGTATGCAGACGACAATTCTTTTTATGTGTGTAATAAAAATCCTAATGTTGTTGTGACCACTCTTGAAGAGGAAAGTAGCATTTTGATAAACTGGTTACTTCCAATCAAATGCAGGCTAATCCTGACAAATTTCAAGCAATTTCAGTCGACTCAATATACTTAACCACACTATTGTTTGTGTAGGTGAAGTTGGAGCAAACTGTTGAGGTAGATAGTTTATTTATTGTTGGTGTCCAGATTCCTAAAAAATGCAAAAAGCAGCTAAACTTCTGAAGATCTGAAGGACTAAGCAAAATTCTGACAATCAATACTTATCGTTTTTAAATCTTTTATCAGACCCAATTTCAAAAATTGAAATATTTCCGCTTTGATGCCAGTCAAGTATGGAACAGCCTCCAAAAAGAAATAAGGTGTTCCCAAAACTATCTATAATTTAAAAGGCTGATCCGAACATGTACAGATCCCTCTTGTAAATTATTATTGCTTAAATAATCTTTTCCAAAGATATCTCTAGCAAACTGCATTTAAAAAAACACAAAAGTATAATTTATATTATTCCTTTACGGTCTTCACTGCTATACTTTACTGTATTAACCATGTACGTAATGCTATTTATAATCTTTAATAATCTTGACAGTTTAAAATGTTAACTAGAATAGTCCTTCATTTAGACTCTTGAAGGAACTTACCATTTTACAGTGGTATCTCAACTAGCGGATCTGTGCGTGTGTGGACTATTATATTATGTATTTATCCATTAACCGGTTTTGATTCGAAGCATATAAGATGACAATCTCTATTTGCCGAGAGCTCTATAAGACACTAGCAAATCCGTACCCTTTGACATTACGCTTTCTGATATGATCACCGTGTGATATACATGTATTTATGTGTACCAGAATGGTTCTTAAGTTCTTAACACATTTTAAAAAAAAATTGAGAGACAAATTGAAAATAAATATTTTTTTCTATAAATCAATAGCCTGAAAGACACGTTAAGTTTACAGTGAAAATTTGAACACTATTATATATTTTGTTTTAATCGTAATCACTCAACGAACCGTCACGTGAATTAAGGTTTCTAACAATAATAAATAAGCAGTTGTCATAACCATATTTTTATCTTTCATAGCTATGATATCTCACGTGAACTGTCAATGACATTAGCCAATCCGTACTTTTACCCTTTGACATAACGCTTTTCACGCTTTTTAGCCTTCCACTCTTAACTGATGTTACAAAGCATTTACAGGAATATTGGTCAATAAAGAACTATTTCCTCTCATTAGATAAACTTGCAAAAATCAATCGGAAATAAGTAATGGACTGATATACGCTTTTTGTAGCTATTGAAATTGAACTTGTGTTAATGGAATGTAAACTGAAACACATTTGCATTTCATCGAACTAAACCTATGAACTGTTCTAAGTGTATGGTTTGGCAATGTAAACATATAAGTCCATGCTTGGCATATCTGTCCATATTTCAGACGGTTAAGAGTATTTAAGTTGTTTTATAATGTCTTTTTGCATTATCATTTCCGCATTATTTGCTAATTTGGTACTGCGTTTAGCAAAGGCTGATTTGGCATTATACTTCGAAGACTCGAAAATGAGAAACCAAATTTCGTTTCTCGTGATCATAAATTTCTCGTGAGCATAAAAAAACTACATTTTCTTCTTTGCCACTCGTGAAAATATGTTTTTCTATGACACTCGTGAAATAAAATACGATCTTACACTGAAATAAACAAATATCCTCTATATATGCGTATTTTGCGTAATATAATATACGGATATTATACCTTACATGAATGTATATATAATGGAGCACCCAAAATGATTTTGTTTTTTAGTGTTCCTTTTCACTGCCTCTACTTTGGGCCATCTGTGCAATTATGATTGCGTTAAAAAATGTCTAGATTGTACACTCAATTACGTTTGAAAACACTCCAGTTGTATGTGAGAAAGGGAAGATCTTGATCGCGATACCACTTTATTATACTGTCTGTAAAAAGCTATACAAAGTTTATGTTTATAGATGTTTCAAAAGTTTCAAAGTTTTATTTGCATAACAAGTCCATGACCCATGTGGACACATATCATATTCAATAGTTACAGGTGAACTCATACACCACAAAGTATTAGCTAAGAAAAAATATGCAAATGAGTTTTCTAATATCATACGTACTAATTGTTAAAAAGATCTTATAAGACTCTTCGCATAGAACTAACTTTACACCTTACGCAAAAATTACACATGAACTATTTGGCTACACACACAAGATCATTTTAAGCATATATATGTTACATGATATCCGACAATAAACATACACCGACTTGACCTAACTTGATCGCGACTACCCAAACAATTCTTCGCGATCGCCGTCCACATCATCGGGACCCATCAAACATGTGATTGCGACCGCCAGTTACATGCTCACGACATATCGAATACTTTATCGCGACCAACGGACACATCATCGTGATCTATCAAACACTTCGTCACGACGCAGGACACTTTTTCGGGAATGCTTGACACACCATCTCGATCTACCGAGCACTTCTTCGCGACTGCCAGACACATGATCGCGATATACCGAAAGTTTCTTAAGGACCGCCGAACACTTCATAGCGATCTACCAAACATTTTAAATATTATGACCGCCGGACACATGATCGCAATAAACAGAAAACTGGATCGCGACCAACGCACACATAATTGCAATCTACCAAACACTTCATAGCGACGGCAGGGCACATCATTGCGATCTACCAAACACCTCCTCCCTAGTAACCACAGAACACTTCATTGCAACAAACGAACACATCATCGCGATCTACCAAATACTTCATTGCGTCGGGCGGACACATGAGCGCAACTTTCCAAACAGTTTATCGCAGACGCCGAACACATCATCGCGATCTACCAAACACTTCATGGCGACCGCCGGATTCATCATCGCGATCTACCAAACACTTCATGGCGACCGCCGGATTCATCATCGCGATCTACCAAACACTTCATGGCGACCGCCGGATTCACCATCGCGATCTACCAAACACTTCATGGCGACCGCCGGATTCATCATCGCGATCTACCAAACACTTGCTCGCGATATACCTAACACTTCATTGCGGCTGCCGGACACATGATCGCGATATACCGAACACTTTATCGCGAACTCCGAACACTTCTTCGTGACCGCCGGACTCACCATTGCAATCTAACGAACTCATTATTGCAACCACCGGACACATCATCGCGATCTACCGAACACTTCGTGACCACTTGACACATCGGTGTGATAAAGATTGTTCATTAACGACTCTTGGAAGTGAACCACTTTCCAAGCTCCCTTACACTAGCCATTGCGTAAAAAGTGATGTCTCCTTTATTTGACAGTACACATAGGGATTTTATTGATTCCATCCTTGCGATATTGACCTTCAAAACCAATAAGGACAGTGCGTTCCCACTGTTCCGTGGGTTCACGGTACATGCATTAACGGTGTCACAAAACTGTTTCAAAAAGAAAACAAATCAGAAAAGAACAGAACAAACGTGAAATCAAACTGCTATCTCAACAAATACGATATAATGGATAATAAGGTTTAGCATATCGTCCATTGTTTAGTTCTTAATGGATATACGAGACGAGATCCTTTCCCATATGGACTCCGCATACGTGTTGAATACAATACTTACAACGATACGTTTTCAGTACGCCCATTTGGTCTTGGTACGCAAAGAAAGACTCAATCGCTGGTGTAACAATACAGCAGTGAATACAGCACTAATACAATGCACTTTATAGTGTGGTTCCCCTGTCCCGTGGGTTCTGGCTACGTGTATGACCGTCTGTATGACTGATATTACAATATAGCAGTAATACAGCACTAATACAATGCATTTTGCAGTGTGGTGATCATGCCTTGTGTTACAATACAACAGTGAATACAGGACTTATAGAATACACATTTCAGTGTGGTCCTTCAGTCCCGTGGGTTTTCTTTCGTTTATGACCGTCTGCATGACTGGTGTTACGGTAGTACAGTGAATATAACACTGATACAATACATTTTTCATTGCGTTCCCCCTGTCCTGTGCGTTCTGGATACGTGTATGACCGTCTGCACGACTGGTGTTACAAATTGTACGAGCTAAAGCAGACTGTTCCTGCGGCCATTGAGATGTGTGTACAGGACGGCGGACGGCTGCTGAGAATAGACTCTATAGGAAAACAGATCACCATTCAAGCATATATTGGTAGGCTACCTACGCGCTCGAGAAGTGTTTAATCTTTTAATATATTCCACGTAGTACGATGAGCTTTATTCACTTCCTTTAAACTCCTACACAGATTTGAAATCCTAGCAAAGCAGACATTCTCAGGTGTGCTTTGTAAGCCATATTAATGGCACACCCTAACTACATATATTTTGTAATTTAGTTCCACTACAGTCTTCAATTTCTCTTTTCGCGATTGATTTCAGTTCCTGAGACTATTTATAAATTTGGGCAAAGTCAAAACTGCGACTTTTCATTTTTGCCAAAAGTAATTCCTGTCTGTTTATGTAGATTCAATAACAAAGAATGTGGTGGCAATTGCCGGAAGACGGGAACATATTAACAGCACCTGGATGTTTGAAGACGGCACACCGATGACTTTCTTTAATTGGAATTCGCCGCTCGGAAATGGATCTTGCATCAAACTCAAGGGTTACCAGGACTGGATGTGGGCCGACGTCAGTTGTAATAATCGGCGCTACATCCTGTGTGAAACTGTTATATAGGCTAATCACATGCCGCCCTATATTGTTGTTGGAAGAAAACCACGTTATTACCAAGTGGAGGTCAGTTTTATTTTTGTAATATGTATATGTATCTGTAATTACTTCTATGAGCCTTATAATAAGTAAGTGTCAATTTGCTCTCTATAGAGCCTTTAAACATATAATTATTGCAGACTGAATAAAACGTTAATTTCATCAATTATAGATTAGTCCTTAACGAACATGGTCTTTAACGACAAAAAAAGACTTGAAGTTAAATTAACTATATTTGCAAAGAAAATCTTTCTTACTTTTAAGTAAAATGATAAAACTGATAAAACAACGAATATCATATCCTTCAAAATAAACAACGAAATCAGACTCTCACGAATTATATATTTTCAGTTCTTTATAACTACCAATTATTGTCCCGTATGTGACTCGAAATTGTCACGTATGCGAGAAACCAGATCTACCTCACAAATATTTGAATGATTACCTTTTGAAAGGCTAAACTATCTTACAAGAGAACAAATGATGCCAGCAGATGATTTAAGTAAATGAGACATACAGATTTAATTCAAATGCTGAAAAGGTAATTGTTGTTTACAGCAATTGGGCTGGTCAAAATGTGTGGAGTCCGAAGGACTCCACGCGTACTTTGACCAATCCAATTGCGTTCATATCCCCGACATCAACCCCGAAATTCATTCCTTATATTTACACCTAAAGTTCATTATTTATTTAATAATTGTTAAAAAAATACTTCATTTCATTTAAGAAAACCTTTCAGTAACCATTTCTTACCCATTCTGTAAATAGAACAACCCGACTTTAACCGGAAGCATTTTTTCAAATGACGTCACGTTCGCGGGAAAAGATCAACCACTTGAAATCACTTTTAAACGTAAAATTCAAACACTTATGGCAACAATACATTTAAAATTTAAAAAAATAACTCTTTCTAAAATGTTGATTTATAATTAAACCTGTGTTTTGTTTCCATTTGTTCCTTACGTGGTCATTGTAGTATACCTTGTATTATGTCTACACTAGTCCTTTTTGTATTATATTATATTTATATGTTTCTATATTACACTGGCAATAAACAGTAGAATCATGAAAAGTGTTGGGTTTACCACCTACTACATAAACCATTTGGACCAATACATAGACCAATAAGTCACTCCATTGTGAAAAAGACTGACTGTGAACTGATCAACAAACTTGTTATTTGATGTTTCATAAGTTTTAAAATGAATGAAATTACTCGTTATGTGTAAAATAAATTAGTTAAACTAAACTGTGATCTCTTGCTCACTTGGTTGTCTACCGAAACTTTCACCTGTGGCCGCAATATTTACAATTTCGCTGTCACCCGTACATTCTCAAATAAATCTTAATTTTTAATTTTCCCTGACATACTCAGACACTCATACAATTCTCCGAGATCAATAAAATTATAGTTAGCACGCAGTTATTGAATGTGTTTTACGGAGCAATCGGGACCGGTACGCAATTAAACTCTTTGGATATCTTTTGCTACGCAGTATTGGAAGTGGACACTAAAGACGTATTTATTACTCGAGAGGATATCACGTATTCGAAACACAAGGTGATATCAAGTAAAAGAAAGCGTTTTCAACTATTCGATACGATAGGGTATATCACCTATTCAATATGCAAGGGGGTATCACGCATTCGATACGCAAAGCTTTATCACGTATCCGATACGCAAAGGTGTATCACTTATTTGATACGCAAGGGTGTATGACGTTTTCGATACGCAAGGGTTTATCACGCATTTGATACGCAAGGGTTTATCACGCATTCGATACACAAGGGTTTATCACGCATTCGATACCCAAGGGTTTTATCATGTATTCGAAACGCAAGGGTGTATCAAGCATTCGTACGCAATGGTTTATCACGCATTTGATATGCAAGGGTTCTTCACGTATCCGACACGCAAAGCGTTATAACGTTTTCGATGTTCAAGGGTATATCATGAATTCGATACGCAAGGGTGTGTCACGTATTCGATACGCACGGGTGTATCACGTATTTGAAACGCAAGGGGAAGTCACGTAGTTGATACGCAAGTGTGTATCACGTATTTGAAACGCAAGGGGATGTCACGTATTCGATACGCAAAGCGTTATAACGTATTTGATTTCAAGGGTATATCATGAATTCGATACGCAAGGTTGTGTCACGTATTTGATACGCAAGGGTGTGTCCGCATTTGATACGCAATGGTGTATCACGAATGCAAGGAGATGTCACGTATTCGATACGCAAAGCGTTATCACGTATTCGATTTGCAATAGTATATCACGTATTTGATACTCAAGGGTTTATCAAGTATTCGATAATCAGGGGATATCACGTATTCAGTACTCAAGGGATTAGCAAGTATTCGATGTTCTAGGGTATATCGTCATAAAGTATTTAAAACGCAACGATTAATCACGTATTCATAACGAAAAGCGTTACATTCAAGGGTATATCATATATTCTATACGCAAAGCGTTATCGCGTTTTCGAAACGCAAGAGTTCATCACATATTCATCCCCAAGGGTATATCGCGTATTCAATACGCAAGGGGATATCACGTATTCGATGGGCAAATCGTAATAACGTATTTGATATGCAATGGTTTGTCACGTGTCCGATAGTCCAGGGTTCATCACGTATTCGATACTCAAGGGTTCATCACGTATTCGATACACAAGGGGGATATCACGTTTTCGATACTCAATGGTTAATTACGTATTCGATACGCAAGGGTAAATCACGTATTTGATATGCAATGGTTTGTCACGTATCCGATATTTTAGGGTACATCATGTATTCGATACTGAAGGGGATATCACGTTTTCTATACTAAAGGGTTCATCATGAATTCGATACTCAAGGGGATATCACGTATTCGATTATCAAGTTTATGATGTATTCGATGCGCAAGGGTCTATCACATATTCGATACGCTAGGGTGTGTCACGTTTTCGATACGCAAGGCTGTATCACGTATTTGAAACGCAAGGCGATATCACGTATTCGATACGCAAAGCGTTATCACGTATTCGAAACGCAAGATTATATCACATATTTAATACTCAAGGGTTTATCAAGTATCCGATAATCAAGGGGATATTACGTATTCAATTTTCAAGAGATTATCAAGTATTTGGTGTTCTATGGTATTAAGAGTATATCACAGATTTAAAACTCAATGGTTTATAAAGTATTCGATAATCAAGGGGATATCACGTATTCAATACTCAAGAGATTATCATGTATTCGATGTTCTATGGTATAAAGAGTTATCACATATTCAATTCTCAAGGGTTTATCAATTATTCAATAATCAAGGGAATATCACGTATTCAATACTCAAGGGATTATCAGGTATTCGATGTTCTAGGTTATATCACGTATTAGATACGCAACGCGTTATAACGTATTCGAAACGAAATGGTTAATCACGTATTCATTACGCAAAGCGTTACCACGTATCATGTATTTGAAACGCAAGGGTATATCGCATATTCTATGCGCAAAGGGATGTTTAGTATTCGATAGGCAAAGCGTTATCACGTTCTCTATATTCAAGGGTATATCACGTATTCGATACGCAAGGTTTTATCACGTATTCGATATCTAAGGGTTTATCACGTATTCGATACGCAAGGGTCTATCACGTATTCGATACGCAAGGGTGTATCATATATTCGATACGCAAGGGGTTATCACGTATTCGATATGCAATGGTTTATCACGTATTCGATATGCAAGGGTTTATCACGTATTCGATATGCAAGGGTTCATCATATATTCGATACTCAAGGGTTCATCACGTATTCGTTACGCAAGGGTTTATCACATATTTGTTATGCGAGGATGTATCACTTATTTGATACGGAAGGGTGTATCACGTATTCGATACGCAAGGGTTTATCACATGTTCGATACGCAAGGGTTTATCACGTATTCGATATACAAGGGTTTATCACGTGTTCGATATACAAGGGGATATCACGTATTCGATATGCAAATGGGTAATTCATCTTGAATTTTATCTGTAATTATGAAGAAGACCATCTTTTTTTTCTAAATGACTGACTCGAGTTATTTAGCCTTATTTTATTTATAACAGATATGTTTTATCTGTGTATAGTTTATGCTTTGTTATGCAATTCACGCTAAATCCTTCCCTCACGCCTTATCCCGCTAGTTTCGATGAGTTGCATTGAGTATTGGATTTACTCGATGATGCGCTAACTACTGAAGCAACTATGGTCGATAAACTATTTCTATCTGCCTGATCGAGCTGTATTTAAGCTTATACAATTTTAATTGCTAAATTTTAAATACATCGTGAACTAATGGAAGATACAAACATTGTTGATTGTAAAACACAAGGGGCCGTATTCACGAACGGCTTGAGTCTGAGTTTGACTCAAATATGATAATTTTTGAATGTCATGAATTATCTTAAATACAGTAATGACTTTGAATAAATTGTGGAAAAAACCGTTTAACATGATATTTGCAACACATATCGCCAGCTTAACAATTATTGCGATAACAATTGTACAATATAATTTAATACGTTTGATTGTTATTATCTTTCGTGTTAACACAAATAACTCGATTATATTACGTGACAGATAACCAACGACTTGCCTTTCCTTTCAATAAATATCGCAATCTTAAACCTACCTTCGATGTTTATTTATCTATCTATGTGTACATAATACGACTACTCGGGTACTCGTTGCCATCCCTAGTACATATACAGCAGTTCATTGACCAGTGTAACCGATGTCCCCTGTGTTCATTATATGGTTTTTATTCATGGGCAAACAATTATATATAAATGCTTTTGGACGATTCAACTGTTTTCAAAGTATCTAGGCGGTCGATTTGTCGAATAGAGCAGAGTGAATAATTTATTCCGCTGAAAGAACGTGATATTTTATAATTGAAGACTTTACCTGTTTTTAACTTTTAAGACTGTAAATAGATCATGAACTGTGCGAAGCGCAATCGAATATTATACAATACTTTTTTCGGTATACAAATGTATTTGTATTAATATATTACAATCTACAAATCACTTTCATATCAAACTATGACCGCTACTAGCCTACTAGCCTTTATAACTTTATTTCGGTGACGAGGTGATAAAGTAACAGATAAAGAAAATATACGAATAGAGAAATACATGTATACCTCATGAAAAATTAATGTTTTAATTTTATCAAGCATTACTAAGGAATTTTGAACTATGGCTGCGGAGGGAGAGGACGATAAAACAAACGAATCAACAGAGCTACTAGAAGATAGTGACGTCACAAAACAAGAGGAAAAGGAGACGCTTGAAGCTGTGACAAAAGAACAATTCAAAGAAGTTGTTGGAAATGAAGCTATAACAATCATCACGTGTGAAAGAAAGACAACTTCCAAAACAGCGACCTTTAGGAATTTACTCGTTCTCAGTTTTGCATTTACATGCAACTTTTCAGCTTGGAAATCTTATTCGAACATGCAAAGTTCCATTAACAAGGAAGGAGGTCTAGGCACTACTGGAATGTCATTAATGTGTGTTGCTATGGTTTTGACTAACTTATTTATTTCTCCTGTAATTCTGTCAAAATTCAGTTACAAATGGCTAATAGTGTTTTCGTTCCTAACATATGCCGTGTTCATGGCAACGGGATTCTACACCAGGTGGGCAACGGTCGTACCAGCGTCTTTTATTACTGGCTTTGGTAAGTTGCAGTTTCCGACTTGATAAAATAGTATATATATATACTGAAGGAATTCAGTTCACTTTACTGTTGACAGTACCGTTGAGTGAACAGGTTTTGGGATAACTGTTATGCTTCGGTAAATTTGTTGAAATGAGTATTTGATTTCCAAACACTAGGTAGCACGTGCAGCAGGAAGCTGGTACAGTATAAAAGGTCAGAACTAAAGTTTTCTTGTATCAATTATACCAATACCAAATGAACCGAAGTAAAACACAAACATTACGCAATGGGACGTCGACCAATAAAGACGTAGGAGCTACTTCACATGTGGGAATGAGTACTAGGGATGTAACCAGATACTTTCTAAATACGAAACTACCATTAGTCGTATAAGGGCTAGTTCCGGCAGACCACGTAAAAAAACCGCAGAGAAAAGACCGTTGTATAGTTTGACGTCAACACGCTACCAGTTTTATTTCAAGTAAAAGGTAAACTGGTCGCTCCAGGGACGCAAGTCACGATGATTTGCTTAAGAACGAACTGTAATAGCCTGCGCGCGGCTCGGCTTCGTGGACGTCGTCCTTAAGTTGGTTTTCCTTAAAGCGACATTCTTGTTCAAAATCAATACATGTCCATGTATAACAAACATACATTTTGAATGGTTAATCTTTAACTGCTTACTAAATAATGCATTAATGAAAATATTAATTACTAATGACAAAAAAGATTGCGACCGTGTATTTAATAGCTGAAAACACACAAATATTAAATGACTGGTGAGTGCTAAAATATTTACATTGATTCACTATCGTCTTATAAGGTAGAATTGCCGTGTTTGATGCACCTTTTTATCAAATTAAACACGGTATCATTCATATAAACCATTGTTTTAAAAAAAGTATTTATCCTTTTTGGAAAATGAAAACAAGTGTATTGATTGTGGTTCATCTTATTTGGGAGTAAGAGTGCATCTTTAAAGTTAAGGCATCGACAGGCCCGTGTCCCATATACATGAATTCTTCAGCGATGGGTCCATTGACAGTGGAACAACGTTCTCTTTACGAATTAATCACGACTAACATCACCGAAAGACTGAGCTCCCGACCATTGCTGGTAATCATATGCAGTGCGAATTTGTAATGAAATCGTCGAGACAGTGGTGATACCATTTCTGCGTGCAGGTCACGCTACGCTGTTCCAGCAAGATTATGCCCGTACACATATCGCTAGATACATACAGGATGCCATTTACATGGACAACGTCGGCATTTTCGAACGGCCTGCCAAATCCCAAGACCTTTCGCCCATTGAACACATGTGGGACTACCTGGAGTGGAAGGTTATAGAAGGGTATGGCGTCAACGACGTTCGTGACTTGGACCGTGTCCCACAAAAAGGCACATTATTCCACTACAAACAGTAAGAAAACTGATCGCAAGCACGCGCAGAAGGTGCATCGCTGTACGAGCTATTACTGAAGGTCATATCCGATTTTGACAACTTTTTTAATCTGGACATCTTATTGTACTTGACTTCATGAATAACGTCGATTTATAGCTGTTTTTGTTTTAAATTGTTTAAATAGAAGTGAAAATAAATAGATCTATTGGTATGATCGTGTGCTTATTTGCTATTTACCTTAATTTACATAGAAATGGTGGCTTATACAAATTGCGTAATTTTATTCCTACAGTATATATATATATATAAATATAGAAGGTAGTCATTATGTACGATTTGATATCAGATATATATCTTGATACAGTTATATTGTATTACTTGATAATAAACGTTTTTGCTAGTGAAAGTGCTCCACTACGAATTAAAAGTAATTATGAAACAGTAATAACTAATATATGTATACATGTACTACGTTTTAGGGGCGTCTCTTATGTGGCCATCCCAGCAGAGCTATCTCACTAATCTGGCCAGGGACTATGGAACTGAGAAAAACACTGATCACGTGATCAGACAGTTTACGGGGATATTCTACGCATTCTTGTACAGTTGTAAGCATTACTGTGGTTTTGTTTGGTTTGATTATCTGTTTTTATTGATTGAAAATCGTATATAACATTACCTTGGAAAATGCAAATGTTTAAACAAGATAACTACTGCATTCCCGTCATGTTTTGCATACGTATTAAGTAGACGGATTAAAGTCGCAAATTACCTTATTATGCATTGAAGATATATATCTTGAGTTCACATTATTTGTTTTGAAAAAAGCATATTTATCGTTATAACTGTAGCAGAGATATGGGGAAACATAGTTGCATCAGTCGTATTTAGAAGGGAGTCAAGAAATGTAACGACAGATTTCGAAGTTTGTGGTGCTCAATTTTGCCCATTTGACCAGGGAAAAGCAGGAGCTATTGAACGGCCACCAGAAGATAAGGTGATTAAATTTTAATCGAACAATCGAGAGGTTGTGATATGCTACTTATGCGTGCATGTGTGAACGTTTATTGAAATATAGTACAGATTTTACCCTAGACCATTAATATTCAGAGTAACGGTGCTCTAACCACACTTTTCATTCCGATCCCATGCATGCATCAATGCAGAACGGATAGTTGGTTTTCGGCATATTTGACTGGCTAATTTTACCTGTAGAAAACAATAGTCAAAATAAGCTCCTTAACACTGCATTGGTTCAAAAACATAGTATTGGAGTTAAAAATAACCGGGGTTGCAGCTTTGTCGAACTTTCATACAGTCATCGTGTAAAAACACATGATGTCCGTTCAAAATTATAGCTATGATGGCATTTCCTGGAGAAAGGAAAAACGATATTCTGTTAGTCGAAATATAATAAACAGGAGTATGCAACGGTGTTATTTTGTGAGTTCAAGCGATAATTTGAATATCACTAAACCGGATGTCCGCGACCTGTCACTCTCTTTGTATGCCTAATAAATAGAATCTAAGTACCTTTCTACCATTCCTGTTGTTCCATGATCTTACTTCTGACATGTAGGGTACGTTACATTCCAGATAAGGCTTACTGTACGTAAGCCACAATCATATGCAATATACAATAATTTAATTACCACAGATTTAAAAAAAAAAATGACAATATTAACCAAAATAATTGAAAAAGTCAATGCATAGTTGATTCATTTTAAATGTACACAGCGCTCAATTCTAGTAAGCTCCATTTTGTAAAACTGCGTTTCGACGAATGTAAATTGCATACTTCTCGTAACAATGATCTTGGCAGCAAACCAAGTGTTACGGACTTAAGCAAAACTTGTTTGAACTAAGATACCTTTTCAATAAAATAACACCTAAACAAACGTACTAAAGATAGTTTTTTTTAATTGAAATATTCAATATTCATGATTTCTATTCCCAATACGTGAATTATGCTTAAATTTGTTAATTACCCAGCGGAAAGGGTACATAGGACTCTAACTAAGTAAAGAGTCAATATTAATGATATGTCCCAATAGTTTTATTTAATTTGAATTATAGTAATGTGTAAAAGTACAAGACTGAAAAGTTGTTTCTTGTTTTAATTTCAGATGTTTATATATTCGGGATTCTGTGTTGGAATGTCAAGTCTCGGGGCCATAGTTATTGCATTCTTTCTACAAAATACAAAAACGGAAATTGATAACCGAGACGGAGTTTGCAAAAACGTTCGCAAAGTCGGAGCCCTTATGGTAAAGTCAAGGGACCTGAAGTTGTTAATTCTACCATCTATGACTTCCGGTGTACTCCTGAGCTTCTTTGCTGCAGACTTCACCGCGGTAAGGTGGACTTCTTTCAATAACTGAAATACGAACTTTACAAACGGTGTATTTTATATGTTCTGGTCTCCGTCATGCCCCATTTTCTCGAAACTTCTTAAGTATAAAGGTTTAAGTGGCGTATCACATCTAAACAAATTATTTGCGTATACATGCCTTTAAAGAGACTCGTTCATGGCATGTAAAATTCATTTATTTTTCATTACGGCAAATCATTAGAGTGTTAAAACTATGTCTAATTGTCGGCTGGAACGCTTTAGATAAAAAAGAGTAGTTTTCATGATTATCTTTAAAAAAAAAACACCTGTAAAACTCTTTAATATGAGAACATTAAAGGAGTTATACCAAATTGAAAATAGTGAACAAAGCTTAATCCTGTTTTAAAGAAGAGAAATCCTGAGCGTTATCATTAATCACTCCAAGGCTCTACCCCCAATATGTATCAACAGACTGCCTGGTGCTTTTTGTATTTAGTGTTTTTCTTTGGTCTTCCGTTCCTTGTTGGTGGTCGTTAACTCGTTCTGTAAATACGTTGTTATTGTTGGGAGAAGTGTGAGGTTATGGCCATGTAAATTTGTATCTGCCCCGTGTTCAAGTGACCGTTCCATGGCGGTATTCTCAAGTTCATTGTCGTTTGGGCCGTTGCCCCGTGTTTCACTGACCGTTCCATGGCGGTATTCTCAAGTTCATTGTCGTTTGGGCCGTTGCCCCGTGTTTCACTGACCGTTCCATGGCGGTATTCTCAAGTTCATTGTCGTTTGGGCCGTTGCCCCGTGTTTCACTGACCGTTCCATGGCGGTATTCTCAAGTTCACTGTCGTTTGGGCCGTTGCCCCGTGTTTCACTGACCGTTCCATGGCGCTATTCTCAAGTTCATTGTCGTTTGGGCCGTTGCCCCGTGTTTCACTGACCGTTCCATGGCGGTATTCTCAAGTTCATTGTCGTTTGGGCCGTTGCCCCGTGTTTCACTGACCGTTCCATGGCGGTATTCTGAAGTTCATTGTCGTTTGGGCCATTGCCCCGTGTTTCACTGACCGTTCCATGGCGGTATTCTCAAGTTCATTGTCGTTTGGGCCGTTGCCCCGTGTTTCACTGACCGTTCCATGGCGGTATTCTCAAGTTCATTGTCGTTTGGGCCGTTGCCCCGTGTTTCACTGACCGTTCCATGGCGGTATTCTCAAGTTCACTGTCGTTTGGGCCGTTGTCCCGTGTTCAAGTGACCGTTCTATGGCGGTATTCTCAAGTTCATTGTCGTTTGGGCCGTTGACCCGTGTTTCACTGACCGTTCCATGGCGGTATTCTCAAGTTCATTGTCGTTTGGGCCGTTGACCCGTGTTTCACTGACCGTTCCATGGCGGTATTCTCAAGTTCATTGTCGTTTGGGCCGTTGCCCCGTGTTTCACTGACCGTTCCATGACGGTATTCTCAAGTTCATTGTCGTTTGGGCCGTTGCCCCGTGTTTCACTGACCGTTCCATGGCGGTATTCTCAAGTTCATTGTCGTTTGGGCCGTTGCCCCGTGTTTCACTGACCGTTCCATGGCGGTATTCTCAAGTTCATTGTCGTTTGGGCCGTTTGTCTCTTGCACAAAGTATTTACCCGTTTTTAAAGTTCGTAATATCGGTTTGTTTTAGTCAAACGCAACACTCCGATATATCATTAAACCTTACTAAATTGATTAAACGTTAAAAGTGAGGCTCAAAAATCAACACCTTTTACCAGGCGGTACTCTTCTCTCTCATCCCACAGTCATGTATAAATTCCATAGAACTTAATATTGAATAACCGATTTCACTTAATATATCGTAAAAATGCTGGATATAAATTTGGAAGTGTGTATTATTAGAAAAGTGTACTATTTGGTAATATATGTTTTGTTCTGTGGGATTACGCTAACCTTGTCATCATATGTGTATGTCTTCATATATTTTTGCAACTTCAACACATATTGTACATGTCGATTTTCTGGTCCAATAATGTTTTATTCATTATCAGGAGTTTTTATTTAGTTTCGAGTTTTATTATGAAAAATTATCTTGTGGTGAGATCCAGTTGATGTTGTGATTTTGTTCTCTTACATCTAGATGCTATATCTGTTCAGGCATTCGTGAGTTGTCCTTTTGGCGTGGAAAATGTCGGAGTGGTTGTAATAACATACGGAGTGGTGCTTACATTATTTTCGTTTATCGTTGGACGCCTCGCAAAAGTTACTGGCCTGTATCCAATTTTTTTCATAGGTAAGGAAAGCCTCCATTTCACCTTCTCCTTATCATCGTCGTCATCATCATCATCATCATCATCATCATCATCATCATCATCATCATCATCATCATCATCATCATCATCATCATCTTCATCATCATCATCATCATCATCATCATCATCATCATCATCATCGTCGTCGTCGTCGTTGTCGTCGTTATCGTCATCATCATCATCATCATCATCATCATCATCATCATCATCATCATCATCATCATCATCATCATCATCATCATCATCATCATCATCATCATCACCACCACCATGAACTGCAGCAGCAGCAGCTACACCGTCATCATCATCAGTATCATCAATCATCGTCATTATCATCATCATTATCATTATCGGACAGCCAGAATACCTAAATAGTTTCAAAATGAACGCGCATTAAATCCAAAAAACCCATGTATATATCTATGTTTAGATTTTGACCGCAGCCGGTTAGCTAGATGCATGTACTTTAGGTTAAAACTAGAATCTGGTTCATCAGATTTGTACAGGTTTATTCCCCGGACATTAGCCCGGATAACTCGTTAAAACCGGGAAAAAACATTGGTCGAATTAAATGCTCATTTAGCGTAAGATGTTAAAACAAAATATTAAAAGTGTAATTGTAATATTTAATTTTATCCTATTATCGTTTTTTATTGGTGATTGTAGTCCATTCATAAGTACATATTTTATATGTTTAGAATAGCCTAAATCAGCTCTTATTTGACAATCTTGTGTTATGATTGTTAGTATGTATATAAACAAAATAAATTGTTATAAGACAGAATCGCATCAAACCATTTACTTCTGTAATAACATATTTACAACCTTTAACCATTACTTAATGCATATTATACACTTTAACAATTACTGTAAAATCAAAGCGCGTAAAGCATTGAGTATAGTCATGTTATGCCGAAAGGAACGGAAAGTGTGTGAAGAATTCTCAGTTTGTCTCAGTAATTTCCGCCCAGAGTCTTGAGCATGTTACATATGCATATTTGATTATTTATAAACCACTGATATAATTATGTTCATTTTGTCCACGAGTGACACAGATTGAGGGCAATATTAAGATACATAAATACATACAGGGAATAATAGTATGTGAGTGATGTGATCCAGACGAATTAAGCGCGAGCATCCTGTCATTACAGAAAGAAAACTTAACCATAAACTCAATTAACATGTCCAATGCATTTTGTTGGATGGATTTGGGTTAGCGGTCATACCCTATTAAATATGATTCAGTCATGTTTGAAGTGTAGAGTGGATTTTACTATGCCTAGATACTTCATCCGTCGCAGTGCATGGTTTTTGGAACCAATGCTTCAGATAAGGTTTCATATACAATTGAATATTACTGTTTATATATTTAAAATTGCATGACTATACTCACAAAATGTAGCATGCCGAAAGCCTTTCAACGCTTTAAGCGCTTTGATTTCTTTTGTTGCAGCTTATATTGCGTTCATATCGGTAGTTGTCTCCTTACGATTGCTCCAACTTGATGCAGACAGCTTACCGGTTGCTTTCGTTCTGGCTGGTCTTTACGGGCTTGCCATGTCTGCAAATGAACCTGCCGTTGCAAGTAAGTACTTCTGTATAAATATTTATGTTTTTAGCGTTGAAAGGAAGGTCTACAAATCATTAAATTCATTGTTGATTATGTCCAAACTATTTGTGTAGTCGTTAACAATATGTTGTATTATGAAAAATACAATTATGTTATAAAAGGAAACGTATGCATAGTCAGGACGTCTATCAATGCACACGTGTTCAATAACTCATTTATTGTTTTTAATTCACCTGCTCACAAAAGTTCTTTTATTAAATTTACTAATATTTTTCAGTGTTAGTTTGTGTTCACTTCCGAGAGGACATGACAGTCGCCCTGTCGAGTACCAAAGCCATGTCCGCGGTCGGTTGGGCTGCCTCATTCGCCTACAGCAACTGGCTGTGTATGGAGTACAAGATCTATATTGTGATGGTTCTCTACACCCTGTCCTTTGTCAGCATCAGTGCCCTTCACCTCAGACACAGAGTGTCTGGCCGACTGTGTAGAACATGCTGCCCGGTTTCTTCTATGTCTAAACGAGCGGATGAAATTACCAATCGGCCGACATGAGTTTTATTTATGCACACGCGAATAAAAGCAGAATTCAGTGTTTACCTAATCTTTTTTCTGTTTGGTTTCTTGCACATAACACCCAAGAATCGGGTAATGATATCAACCGTGAATCGGGTAATGATATCACCCGTGAATCGGGTAACCATATCACCCGTGAATTCGGATCACTATATCATAGATCGGGTAACCAGACACCACTATGGATCAGGTAATCATATCAACAGTAGATCGGGTCACCATATCACCCGTGGATCGGGTCACCATATCAAACGTGAATCGGGTAACCCTATGACCAGTGGATTGGGTAGCCATATCAACCGCAGATCGGGTAACCATACCCACCGTGGATCGGGTCATCATTTCAACCAAGGATCGGATCACCATACCACCCGTGGATCAGGGCAACATATCACCGACGGATCGGATCACCATATAAACCATAGATGTGCTTACAATCCGTTGATTGGATCAACATACCAACTGTTGATCGGTTCACCATATCACCCGTGGATTGGGTCACCATACCAGCATTAGATCGGGTCACCATACCAACCGCAGATCGGGTCACCATATCACTCGTGGATTGGGTCACCATACCAGCAGTAGATCTGGTCACCATGCCAACTATGGATTGAGTCATTATAGCAACCGTGGATAGGGTCACCATACCAACCTCAGATCGGGTCACCATATCACTCGTGGATTGGGTCACCATACCAGCAGTAGATCGGGTCACCATACCAACTGTGGATTGAGTCATTATAGCAACCGTGAATAGGGTCACCATACCAACCGCAGATCGGGTCACCATATCACTCGTGGATTGGGTCACCATACCAGCAGTAGATCGGGTCACCATACCAACAGTAGATCGGGTCACCATACCAACTGTGGATCGAGTCATTATAGCAACCGTGGATAGGGTCACCATATCAACAGCGGATCGGGTCACCATATCACTCGTGGATTGGGTCACCATACCAGCAGTAGATCGGGTCACCATACCAACCACAGATCGGGTCACCATATCACTCGTGGATTGGGTCACCATACCAGCAGTAGATCGGGTCACCGTACCAACAGTAGATCGGGTCACCATACCAACTGTGGATCGAGTCATTATAGCAACAGTGGATAGGGTCACCATATCAACAGCGGATAGTGTCACCATATCAGCCGTGGACTGGGTTACCATATCACCCGGAGATCTGATTACCATGTCACCCGTGGATCTGGTCGACATACCTTCCGTAGTTCGGGTCACCATATCATCAGTGGATCGGGTCGCCATACAACCCGTGATGTGAAATAAAATGAAATCCCTCATGTAGTAAATGGTGACCCGATCCAGTGTTAATATGCTAGCCCGATCTAGCATTGATATGGTGACCCGATCCACGGGTGATATGGTAATGCGATTTTCGAGTGATATGGTGACCCGATCCACGGGTGATATGGTAATCCGATTTTTGAGTGATATGGTGACCCGATCCAAGGGTGATATGGTAATCCGATTTTTGAGCGATATGGTGACCCGATCCACGGGTGATATGGTAATGAGATATTCGAGCGATATGGTGACCCGATCCATGGTTGAAATCATGAATTCCCACAAAGGACGTTAGACGTATGACGCATTTTGTCTTCATCTTTAACAGTTTCGTCAGCGTTCTTTCTTGTCCCTAACGCCTTTTCACTCCATTACTCTTGTCTCCGGATCTTTACATAAGTAAATGACGCGTCCATTGCCCTTTTGGCAGTCATTCATGTATCGACAGTTTGTGGTTATATTTTGTGGTTATATATGTCCGGTTATTACAACTGTTCATTCATGTATCGACAGTCTGTGGTTATATTTTGTGGTTATATATGTCCTGTTATTACAACAGTTCATTCATGTATCGACAGTCTGTGGTTATATTTTGTGGTTATATATGTCCTGTTATTACAACTGTTCATTCATGTATCGACAGTCTGTGGTTATATATTGTGGTTATATATGTCCGAATATTACAACAGTTCATTCATGTATCGACAGTCTGTGGTTATATTTTGTGGTTATATATGTCCTGTTATTACAACAGTTCATTCATGTATCGACAGTCTGTGGTTATATTTTGTGGTTATATATGTCCTGTTATTACAACAGTTCATTCATGTATCGACAGTCTGTGGTTATATTTTGTGGTTATATATGTCCGGTTATTACAACTGTTCATTCATGTATCGACAGTCTGTGGTTATATTTTGTGGTTATATATGTCCTGTTATTACAACAGTTCATTCATGTATCGACAGTCTGTGGTTATATGTTATGGTTATATATGTCCGGTTATTACAACAGTTCATTCATGTATCGACAGTCTGTGGTTATATTTTGTGGTTATAAATGTCCTGTTATTACAACAGTTCATTCATGTATCGACAGTCTGTGGTTATATTTTGTGGTTATATATGTCCGGTTATTACCACAGGTCATTCATGTATCGACAATCTGTGGTTATATTTTGTTGTTATATATGTCCTGTTATTACAACTGTTCATTCATGTATCGACAGTCTGTGGTTATATTTTGTGGTTATAGATCTCCTGTTATTACAACAGTTCATTCATGTATCGACAGTCTGTGGTTATATTTTGTGGTTATATATGTCCTGTTATTACAACAGTTCATTCATATATCGACAGTCTGTGGTTATATATTGTGGTTATATATGTCCTGTTATTACAACAGTTCATTCATGTATCGACAGTCTGTGGTTATATTTTGTGGTTATATATGTCCGGTTATTACAACTGTTCATTCATGTATCGACAGGCTGTGGTTATATTTTGTGGTTATATATGTCCTGTTATTACAACAGTTCATTCATGTATCGACAGTCTGTGGTTATATTTTGTGGTTATATATGTCCTGTTATTACAACTGTTCATTCATGTTTCGACAGTCTGTGGTTATATGTTATGGTTATATATGTCCTGTTATTACAACAGTTCATTCATGTATCGACAGTCTGTGGTTATATTTTGTGGTTATAAATGTCCTGTTATTACAACAGTTCATTCCTGCCGAAAGAAAAATAGTAACACATAGAAAAGCTACTCCGTGTTTTCTAGTACATATGTACTTAACCATTGCTCGCAATGCATGTGTTTTACTAACGCACGCGTGTCAAATTGCCGTGTTTGTATTGATTTAAGGCGTTTCTAAATTCGTTCCATGTTTATGCTAATAAAATGCGTCCGTATGATTTGTAGGCCAGTATAATACAAAATAAATTTACATATGCGTTATTGTAAGAAGTAAACGTAGTCTTAAATGAAGTAAGGGCACACCAATAATGTAAATATACTTTTTTTTCCTGGCACTAAGATAAACTGGCCGGAAGACAAATTTATCAATACAAATGTTTTAAAGCATATATGTTATCTGAATCCGTTGTATTGCTATGGTGTGTTTTTCCCGCTAAAAGTGTATTAGGCCTTGAACCTTGTGGCTATATACCCGGATATCGTTAATTGATTTGTCTATTTGGCTTGTACCGGTTACATCGGGATACTAGCTTTAGAATTGTCGGTGCAGGTAGTTACAGATTTATTTTATATCAAGTATACAACGATATGAAAAAAACAACAACATAATCTCAGACCAAACCGGTGAGTACGTCCATTTCCTGTATACCATTGACACACAGCAAACAGTTCTTAAAATCACATCCGCCATCGCTCAACATATATCTTTTAGTTCGCTTCAGTTCACGTATGCATAACTTCTCTCCGAGTAGCGTAGTACAGAAAAAAGTGTAAACAGTGTTCCATCTTCAAACAAACATGTATATTTTTCATCATCACAAACAATTTGGCTCTTGGGATGTTCTTTTGCTAGGGTGTCTTTATTTTGAAATAAACCGGAAGTAAACCTAACAAAAGTGCTGAATGTACTGGTCCAGGCATAGGGCAACTTGAGGATGTGTTAAGTGTGCACCACAGCTTGGTTGTATCGAGGTGTCGTAAGTGGCATTAAGGTCAATAATCGAGGAGAATCAACCTTTGGTATATCATATAAGACCCGGCGTCTATAAGAATATGTGTTTGACACATGTTTGACATTTTCAATGGGAGAGAGTCTGTGGACAAATTTTATTTATATGAGAACAATGTTTTCTGAATGAAAATTACAATTTTCTTTCAAAATATGACATCTACCAAAACGGCAGATTTCATGATTTAGAAAAAAAAATCCTCTTTGTTTTAATGTTGGCTCGTCGCCAGTCATACGATCTCGCTATGTTAGAAATATTAACTTTCTATAAAAACGATGAATATACCCGATTAGCTAGTAAATAAGTAATGGTAGTTCAAAGCCTAATACGAATGAACTGACTAGTTTTAAAATTTACTAATATGAAATGAAATGAAAGTCCAAAGCTTAATTCACGCGAATTTAAACCAACATAAATGATACAAATTAGTCCGAAAAAGACAAGGCCGAAACGATGACTAGGTCGCCGAATTGACCCAACGCCGCTGATAACACAAGGCACCAGTCAAGATCTAGATAGTCGTTTCCGTGGTTACGGAGATGGCCGAGAACTTTACTACGATTGAGAAAGTTGTGAAATATATTGTCTGCATCATTTATTTATTGCTATTTTGTCACGTGATAAATCCGTCATAGTGATAGATATGTTCGTGTTTATTCGGACTGATTCCAAAACAAGAAGCACTTAAAGGCTAGCGTGTGTTTGTACGAGTTGTCTCGCTTGATAAAACGAAATCATCATTAAAAACCAAGGTTAATTTTGTATTCAGGGTGTGGACGTCGTTCTTGCATTTATACATTTTTTGAATCAAGTGTTTCACCAAAATATCTTTCGTGGATGTTGAAACACATGATTTGATTTGATACACTACTGATACAAGTTTTTTGGGAAAACAGATTGCTTTAAATAAATATGCATATTGTTCATTACGCATGCGCAGTCAATCTCATTTGACCATGCCCCACGTGAGAACTATACAGATCTTATAACAGTTTTATATGTTTAAATTCGACAATGATCCTTTCGAATTTTCTTGAACACCCGAGGCAAAAATACACATAATTATTACGAAATAACACCTACAGTTGACATGATAAACATAAGTGAAAGGAGAAAATTAACAATTGCAGGTTACTGCCTCCCGCCGAATACTTGACTTCCACCAGTATAGTAATATTCAATAAAACCCAATTCGGCCGCGTCTTTGATGCCTTTGATGCCTTGTTTATAAAAGGTCATGTTTTTGTGAATATGTATCAAACTTGAACGATATGTTCGTGATTTTAAATCATTATTTGAATGACAAATTGTGAACAATTTTAAGATATAGATATTTAAACAAAATATGTATATTATAAGACGTACAAATGGCCATATTGGTAGCCATTCTGTAAGAATGAGTGATGCTTTTAGTCAAGAAATAAAAATCCGTTTTATCAGGTACTAAATAACCACATCCTGTTCTTTATTTCTTATATTTTTTGTCATTAATATTTTTGTGGTAAAATATCTTCCTCTTTCCTGGTGATTTGATGTAAACCCTTATGTAAATCTTGTTTGTTTAAACTATTGAGTGGAAATCAATACAGCACAATGGAAACCTGAGCTGATAGTTTGCACATGCAGCCACATTTATGCATTTAATGGTAGTGTCCTATTTTGGTTATTTAAACGGAATAATATTGAGACTTCCTCTTTCCGAATACCGTAGATTGACGAAGCTTCTGCTTATTTTCACTTGTTTACATCCCAGACTAATGTATTGAACTGAATTGTATGTACCGCACGTTCTATCATACAATGACCTTTTTTTCTTCATTCAATCTCCATTAAGCAACAACAAAATACATATAAATAAAATATAATATTCAAATTTCACTGCGAGAAAATTAACATTGAATTATTATTTATGATTTGTGTTTTAGCCAATACGAGTCAACGTGACATGATACATCTCATTGTATAAAGACACATTGAGATTAAAAGTACAAAGTACAAAGTAATTAATTCAATGAACTTATTGTCTTTTCTGTTCTTAACACATTTATAACTATGGCTTGAACAGTCATTTCACAAAGCGTTTATTGCTGCTGATATAACAGAACAGAGCGCATGTATTCATATAACAGAACATATAATGAATATTTACAATCATTAACATAAAAATCTGTAACAATGCACACAAAATATCTATTTGAAGTAAGCACTTCCGACAGATACCTATCCATTTTCGTTTTGTTTTCAGGACTGCACAAGAGAACAATGTCGTGTTTTGCGTCGATGTCGTCTTCAGTGTCAAAAGGATGAGCACCACAATAGATGTACAAAAGAATCTTCAAATGTCTTCTACCAAAGAATACCAATAAGCAAATCGCGAGAAGCACAAAGCAGATCGACCCAATAACAATGGCCAGAAAATACACATGATGCAATACATTCCAGTTCAGTGATGTACAAACAAAATCATCATCGTGCACTGAGATGAGTTGTCTAACGTTATCGCGAGTGTCTACACATGTCACTTCTGTCCAATCACTAACGACTCCTTGATTACTTAACACCCAGTCCTTTAACCATTTGGATGTACAGTCGCACCTTAAATTGTTGCTTCGGAGAGTTATCTCAGATACGTTCATAAATTGTATATTGTATGGCAAATACTTAAGTTTATTTGAGTGAAGTTTGAACATGCTCAATATACTTAAGTCATTTATCACTTCAGGGTCAATAGCAGTCAAACTATTTTCAGAAACATCTAAGGTTATAACCTTTTTGAAATAGTCACGCTTATCGAGCCGCTGTAAAGAAGAGTTTCTCATCCACAATTCAAAATGTTGACATGGTTCTTTTATTTTTACGGGTGGTTCCATTGTCTGTTTATTTTGACAGTCGATAATGAATGACTGTGGCATTCTCAGATGTCTACTGTAACATGTGCAATGTTGTGGACATGTATAGTTTAAACTTTGAAACTCACTTACTTTACAATACATGTCACTATCATATATGCTTGACAATTGTTTACCTCGCATATTAAGTGGGTATTGGCACAATGGCATGAAATTACATTGCGATATAAAAGAAAATACAGCACAAACGCGTATGGATCTTAGCTCCGGATTAAAGCAATTGCATGAAAGTGGATTACCTCTGAAATCAATATTGCAAAAAGACAAAACATCTATTAGCTTTTCAAAATTTGATTGCGATATATGTAAATCGAATGATGTTACATTACAATTGGATAAATGTAAGACTATAGTAGGATATGGTCCTTTTCTCCAACCTTCTAAGGCGTGCTTATTGCGTTGAGACTCGAATTGTTTCAAATCAAGTTCGGTTATAAAAGAATAAAGCGTTTTTAATGTCACTGATATATTGCTGAGATCTAATTTTTCCAGTTGTTGTCCGTAAAAAGGGTCCAGCGGAATATATTGAAGTGCTGTATTGTTTCTTAAAATAAGATTTTGTATACTTCGTAAAGGTTGGAATACATTTTTTACTTCTTTCAGCATATTATTACTCAAATCTAGCACTTTCAAATTTGTAAGACCTTTAAACACGCCTTTCTGCAATACTTGTATTTTATTATTCGCTAGATCTAAATATTTCAACTCCCTCCAAATAAATACATTTGGAGGAATTTCCTGAATGTCATTGAAAGGTAAGATCAGTTGCCCTACATGGGATAAATTGTGAAACATGTTTTCTTCCAGTTTAACGTTCCTAACTTCAGATATGCTCAAAAGTCCAATAGTTGCGTTGCAAAATCTAAGGTCATATAAACTGTTTTCACTAATATCAGAGAGGAACACAAAGTCCACTTCACCTTTTATGACGAGATATTCAAAGTTACCACCATCCAAACTAAAGCCAATTGGTAAAACTTTTCTATCAAAGTTTATGACGTCTTGTAACCATGGATATACAAGCTCTCCTGTCAGCGAAACGTCCGATAAAGTTAACTCAAGTACTGTTGGAAATCGTTCGACTAGCAAAGACGCCGTGAAATTTTGCCTGGAACGAAGTCCGTGATATATCAACCACTGTATATTTGGCATGACTACGTTGTTCAAAACATCTCCAAAGCTCCACGCCATCCAGTTTACTAAGGAATGACTAACAGAGCAACAGGCATTAAATATTGTTCCTGTTTTACGAATTTTCAACGGTGCAGTATATATGCTGATAGAAGGATTCGGAAAACCAACAAGGCTATAATACATATTGTCCAAAATAAGCATATCTGTGGAAAGAAGATCGGTTGCTACGGATATCCTCCAAAGCACATTTAGTTTCAAACTGTTTTCCGTTCGTTCAAAGCGAATGTCATTATTTCCGCCGGAATTCACATCTATCTTTAGATCAACAAGAATATCATGTAATTGGTTGTTTCCCGAAATATTCCTGATTTCGTTTTCAATATCTGTGATATCTATAGAACAGTTTTAAGTCTCACTTAAAATAAATTTAACTACAGAATTAAGAGTAATATAAACTCGAAGAACAGAAAGTGAATTTTTATCCTCTGTTTTCATAGATACGGAATAATTACATTTTTCAGTGGTAATTGATTCTTCAAAGTCAGCATGCACGATATAAAAATATGAACATATTAAACACACAAGTAACTTCGCCATTTTTGTAGATGTGACGCTCGAGCTGAAATACAAGATTTTATGAGTGTCTTGTTCGTTTAAGAAGTCAATATTCAATAGCTTGCTGATTATCTATATTAATGCAGGTTTAAGGTGTTTTTTAACAGAATGAATTCAGACTGGTCTTCTTTTTCAAAATTCATTAAAGCCATTTAAGGTATCGATTTGAAAATAAAATATTCACCAAATTGAAATACCGTCCAAATGTTTATATTTGAGAAATAAAGGCATAACACGTTAAGTGAGTTATTTTTCAGAGGCAAGCAAAATTTTACTTCGATACGTCAAACAATTGCACTTAACAGATATGACACCAATCAGACTTATAACTGGCAATGCAAATGATTGAATTTCAAGAGACAAACACGGAAACTTGGAAAGCAGTTTATAATCAACTGTTTATGCAAAATTGTTTGTTTACACTTTCGAAATTTCAAATATTTCATTCAGTTTATGTCGACCAGTGTAATTTATTCATATTTTTCCATGCACCCTGGGATTTAATTTGTTCTGTACATTAACTTTTATTATTTGGAACAGAAGCATTACTAATTAAAGTTTATTTAAAAATGGCCATAAATGCGTCCCACGAATAGCACGATTGAATGCAAAAGGTATTGATTTGATTTTTTTAAAATAAAATAAATATCCCAAAATAAGCATAAAAGAAATAGAAACATTCGTTGATTTCATTGTCTGGTCGTATTTTATTTCACTAGTGATGATTGTTTTTTAACGACACTTGTAAAATAATTTGTAATACGATCTTAAAATGTTCAACAATATTAAACAAGCCAATAATAATTAAACTCATTTTTAATCAGAAGGGGGTAACGTAAATACAAATGGTGTCAGCGTTATTGTGACGTTATGACATAATTTGGTTAGAAACCACTAATCTCTTATTTCAATCTCCTTTTGATACGATCATCGGTGGTCATCTTTTAGAACGGGAATATTTGACGGTTTGGTACGTGTTGGTGCAGTAATCTAGACAAGATGACAGTGGTATTTGTCGTAGGTCTGGATGACTTAAAGGCTAATTATGTGATGTTAGTCTGCTTACGACGTTTGTTTTTTGAGTAACAGGTCATATTTGATTTGATTGTGAATGTTTGCAATTGCTGAAGTTGCCATTTGATTTCCTTCTTTTTCACATTAACATACTAAGCAACGCAGGCGATTACATTTATGATGTCGCTAAATAAAATTCTATGTTCACGAGTGGAATAAAATACGATCTTACACTTTAATAAACAAATTTTCTGTTTATTTTATGATTATTTTCCGAGTTTTATAGAATTCAAATTTATTTTCTTAATTACCCCTTTTTGGTAAAGAGTGTTATTTACGCCGCTACCCGTGGGGCGCCCCTCATGCAAAATTATAGCTGTCAATTTTCTATTTCCGGGTTGTCGAGAAAGAGTTCTCTGATATCCTTTTTATAGTTTATTATTCTCTCGTGTTTTTGGTGCAAATATTTTATGAACAGTTATCAATGAAGGTTTATAAGTGCAACTTTGTTCCAGAAAATGACGAAAACACTTTCATTTTAAGCGTTGCATGAATACGTAACCAAATTACTACGCCGCAAATTTATTAAATGAAAATTTGAAAGGTCGAATGTGTTTGCAAAACAACTTCGGATAATTACTGGATATAATTTTTTTTAGTTTAAGAATGTGTTCATGATACATGGATATTTAGTCATCTTACTGACAGAGACCAGTATGCTTCGCTTGAAGACAGGTCATTTTCCGGGTGATGATGACCACGGTAGTTTGTTGACAAAATTTTAGGCGTGGGGGTGGGGATTAACAAATCAGTTAATCTATACATGGTTGTGTGAATTTTCAGGGAAGTTCATATTACGTATTACTTGTCTTATTTCCCATTTTCTTTGTGTTGATAAAAATAAGTCATATATCATGTGTTTGCGTTCCGGATCAGAAAATGAGTTCCGAGGGCACAAACGGAAAGCCAGTAAGGAGTTTTGCCGAGTTACCCGCTCCCCAACGTGCCCGTTGAAAACAACTACAGAGAAAACGTTGTGGGTTACGAAGGGAGTTACTTTTGTTTGGAGACGAAGTGGAATTTTGACTGTGAGAGAGATCGAAATTTGACGGTGCCATTGGATTGAAGTTATTGGTTGCCTTGACTAGAAGAAGATCATACATGCTTTTTCTGTTCAATATTCGACAAACAACGTAGTTGTTAAGTGAGTTTGGAAATTCTGGAGAAGTTTCAGGCACAAACGCTTTTGAACGATGGTATTTGTCATGCGCATTTTGTTATGATAACGAACATTCATCTGTCTTAGATTGTGAATATCATGCAATTTATGTCTGTAGAAAGTATGACAATATAAGAAGACAATATTTGTTTAATTGGTACTCTGCTGGTAAAGATTTTCAATGACTTTTATAACCTTATGAAAACAACTTAATATTATGAGACTCAAAGGGCCGAATTCTGAACAACCACTCTCACTCACACTCAATGAGTTAATCCTCTGTTATCACATAACGGTCTTGATATTTTCGAGTGAAAGGTTTATCCGTATTCACAGGTGTGGGTGAGACTCAAGTGTTTTGCGTGAATGGGACATTTGTGAGTGCTCGGCGAGGCCACTTGAACCACCCTCGAGGATTGGTTGTGAATACGAATTGAATGAGTGTGAGTGATAAATGTACATGACAAGTAGAAAAGGTGAAATATATCAGATTTTTGAACAAATAAGGGACATCCTCGTTCCAAGAACATATTCAAGAGACCGGGATAATCCATTGAAGTACGTGTGCTTCAATAACGTGGCCTTCTATAAAAAATCAAATTTTCGAAAAGATGCGCCAATCATATATTTGTTTTGTTTCGTAATGATCTTGAACGCCCAGCAAAATTAATGGTTGCGTTTCATCTATGGCTGCAAGAACATACAGCTAAATGTACGCGAAGTTAGCAGCCTTGCGGCATGAAGCTAGCAGCCCAGCGGCGTGAACTTTGCGGACTAGCGGCCTAAATTTGTTCTTTATTTCAAAGTTATTGTTCATGTGATTAATTGGGAAATATGATAAATCAATGTGTTTTTATTCGTACATAAACATAGCGGTCTTAAATTGTTTTCTACATCAAAGCATGTTTCTGTGAGTTTTCCTCTAAAACAATGCTAAAATAATGATTTTCTATGCTAAATTCGCCACGCTGGAGCGATTTTTTTTTCAAAAATTCGATCAAGAAGTCCAGCGGCCTAGTTGCGTGTAGTTAGTGGCCTGGCGGCCTAGTGGCCTAAAATTCCCAAAAACTCAATCAAGCAGCCACCAAAAGGGGGAAAGTTGCTGATATTCGCTAAAGGATGTGGATTTATGAATACTAGTATAACCTTTAATTTATCATTCTTTTGGAAAATAACTCATATAAAATGCTTTGGAATAGGAAACAATTTCAGGCCGCTAGGCAATTAGGCAGCTAGGCCACCAGGCCGCTAACTATACGCCGCTAGACTTTATGTACACGGTTTAACGCAATGTTCATGTTCATTTCAGAGCGTGGTCAGAGAATTGATATGTATTTTCCAGGCTATATTCAGTTAGATCATCATCATCATCATCATCATCATCATCATCATCACCACCACCACCACCACCACCACCACCATCTGCACCACCACCATCACCACCACCTCAATCACCACCAACATAATTATTATTATTATTATTATTATTATTATTATTATTATTATTATTATTATTATTATTATTGTTTTTATTATTATATTTATTATTTTTATTATTATTATTATTATTATTATTATTATTATTATTATTATTATTATTATCGTCATCGTCATCCAATTTCCCCTACATTTCTTAAGTTGTTTTACACTGCGAGGTGTAATTTCCCCATAAGAGGTACATTCATTCGCTAATTTTATCCACGTGCTATTTTAAATTAAGTGTTTTCAACTTTCATATTTTATTTTCAAACGTCCAAGACCGCTTTATGCAGACTACAAAAGCAAGAGTATATACCAATACATATTTAATTCATGTGATGGAAAACGGCTACATATTTAAAACAACAACAACAACAAAAAATAAACATGCATTTAAACGCATTTTGCAACAGTTGTTTACTATCAAAAACGTTTATTTTTATTAACCAAATGTTTTAAAATGTTAAGTTTCAGAATAACAATTATTGTCATTTGTTTGTCGCCATATCTACCAATAAGGTACTCAAATCGCAAATATACATATGTTAACTATAAAAATCACCATAGTCAAACAGATAATCCGATATGATCATATCAACATACATGTATTTGTACTGTATTGGTCACTTGATGAAGTGGAGTGATAGCGAGGCATGTGAATACGAACAGATCACTTGAGTGTCACTCCCCCTATTTCACTCAAGTGATCACTTGAGTGTCCCTTACGGGAATGTGGTTGGAGTGTGAGTGGGAGTGAATGTTCTGAATTCGGCCCTAAGTAAGTTGTCTTTCTATGTATATGATCTTCTTTTAGAAATTAATAATTAAAAGGAAACACTCATGTTTGGATATATGCTTAAATTCCTTTTCTTGACACAACTCGTATATTATTTGTTTTATGATTTATGTCACGTATTTTAGGCCAGTGGCCTTTGATTTCTTAATAAATTTCTTGTCTTCTTGTCAGCTCTGGCAGGTTAGCATTCCTGGCCATGACCTTCATTAGTTTGTTGACACCAACTGGTGTACATAGGAGCCACTTTTCTTCCTCTTCTTGATTTTTTATAAGTTGATCATCAGCTATAAAATAGAAAAAAATGTCAACTAACTTTAGAGGAGTCACGAAAAAGATTGGTAAGTTTTTCTTAGTCCGATAATTGCCTCACAAATATATTGCAGTTCTGTGGCCTCTGTATGTATAAAGTTGTTCAAAAAATTCATTTAGATATAGGAAGGTGGGAGTTCGGGGAAGTGCCAGGCGGACCACCCCCTCCCCCCTCCCACGGTATTTATAATAATTTACTGTTTATCATTACCAAAATCGAAATACCATGGGGAAAAAAAATATTCGCGTTAATATGACATAATAAACTTCGAGGCAACTTTATCCTTCCTGTAACCCTTATGAAACAAATAATATAACTAAATGGATAAATAGACATTAACAGTTTTAATGGTTGATATTTACAACACCCATGTGTCATTTCGCGTTTCTCGACAAACGTCGCCATTTTGAAATGGAAAACGTGGTTTTGAGAAAATGACTGTGTACCAAGGTTCATCTGGTTGTGGGCAACAGCTTGTTGCGATGGAAAAAAAACCTGGAGGGTGGGGCCAGTATGTTTGTGGTGACATGTCACTGCACATCTCCTCGCATAAGTTGTTCGGAGATTCAATATTTTGAGGCCCTTAATGAATACTGCCCGTGCATCGAGTAAATGTTTCCTCAAGGAGCTTCTGGCAAAGTCGCTTTCTGGTACTAGTATTTGTCAGTACTTGCCATTTTCCAGTGCTGGCATGTTCGCCTATTCAGCCATTCGCTTTATTTAGCCGTCCAGCTTGTGCCTTCCAATCGAGGCCTAGTACCACTGCTCGTCAGCTTCCGGATTTCTCGTATGAGTCAGAAAAAGACAAGTTGAAAGGGTCGTCTGGTCCTGTTAAAGACAATTTTAATGGTATTAAGAACCTTATACCTAATAGGATATATTAATGTTATGTGATTCAAGATTCTAGTTAGAAAGTGTTTGCAAAATAAAGTAATGTAATCATAGTATGTGAAAAACCCCTGACCAGTTAGCCATGTCTGGTTACGTATTAGTTTGACTCGTAAACCAAATTTTACCAAACATGAGTTTTCGGTTTCGGTAAAAGACGGAAATGTTTTAATATGTATGTGTAAGATTTTCTTTAATTTAGAACGTTATAAAAGTATGCAACGACAAAAGCAATCATATGACGTTTAAACCATCATTAATCTTATGCGAATTTTAAAAATCCTATATTCGACAGAAAACATTATTTAGGTCCTTTATTCGGTTCCACCGCGGTAAAGACCTACTTTGATAGACCAACATCCGGAACGACTGATACCGTACCACAGAGACTTTCATATGAATGGCTGAAACAAAATTAAACACACCTTTCATAATTAAGTTGAACAGTAACAACATTAACGATCTGGAATATGAAAGTATGCAAGTGTTACGTTAAGGAATCTAAACCGGCTTTCAGCAAAAGCACTTTGTAAATTCAATGTTAATTTGTTGGGATGGATGGGAAATTTATTTCAAATTGTTTTGTTCACTCTCTGTCATTATTGTCTTATTTCTTCACCAAACACAACACCTTGTGTGACGAACTAGGAATAGTCCTACAGTATTTTCTTCGAGTCACTGATTCCCGCATAAAAAAAAACCATAAGTACAATAGAACTATGATAACTTTAATTAATATATTGATACAAATAAACATAAAGTCTTTATATTTCCAAACATGAACACTTGAATGTACTCACTTTAAACGTGTGTAAACAAATTATTCACCTATCTCAAAATACACAAAAATCCTAACAGTTTAGGAAATGGTATTTGTATTTGGTGAAAATTAACGAGACAAAAAAGAGGGTAATATATGAACTTTTGTTTATATAATGTATAAATACCTGTCATACAAAAAGCATACCCCATCAGAATTCGTTGGCAAACTGCACATGACTGAAACAAATGTAATAAAGCAAACAAAAATACTGAAATATATAATATTTCCTGACAACCTATGCCACGTCTCATGTAGCCCGGGCTATCTAAGCCAAATTTCACAAAACGGCCTCTAGCGCAAGCTATTTAAGCCAAATATCACAAAAGGCATCTAGTCCTGGCTCTCTAAGGTAAATATAATACTAGCCTCTAGCCCTGGCTATCTAAGCACAATATCACAAAAGATCTGTCTATATACGTCACAAATCCCCCAAAGGCCCTCTAGCCCTAGCTATTCTTACAGAAAAGAACAACATTTAATCCTGGTTAACTTAACCACTATCAATAAAAGCAACTGCGTATGGGGTCTTTGAATATATATCACAAAGATCTTCTATTCAATACCACCAGAGTGCCACTAACCGTGCTTCTATAGTAAATCTCGAAACACCTGTAATATAATAATATATAATTTTTGTGCATTGAATTAATACAAAATTCATGATCAAATGCCTTTCTAACATTTCATAGCTGTCCATATATGTTTTCTAAACAATATTTATATGAAAAACTACAGAAACAAGCTCAGGGGCCGAAAGTTTAAACATAAACCCCGTTTAATGGCATAAGGTGAACGCCAAAGACATAGAACACAAAAACAAACAATCAAAAGCCAAAAACATGGACCAAACAAAACTCCAAAAACAACACAGTACATATATACTACATTAAAAACTAGGTGTGTCTATCAAGAATTGTAAGGTACCGCCTTGAAACCGTCAGTAACATGTAAATTTACTCGGGGTTTAAACAAGTTTGTGTGCACAACCTCACTCTTATTCCAACAATCCCGAATAGGGCTAACCCTCACCCTTACCCTAACCCTGACCATAAAGAACGAATTTAACACTTGTTAAATTAAATTCCAAAGTCACTTAAAACCTATCTTTCATGTATCTCTCACATAACTGTACTTTCCACACCCCACGTCTTTGCTTTAGTCATTCGGACGTCATCGTTTGGGCGCATGTAGTAGCCCCACCACAACGAAATGAATATAAACCAAAGCGTCGTTCATCTTAACCCAAGTGAATTAATTTTGCCTGTAAAAATATGTAACACATAGGTTTATCTAAATTCTATGTTTATACGCATTAGAAAATGTACACACTTGGACGGATCTAAATATGTACACTGATGAATGAGTATAACACCCATATTTTATCAAATATTTCTCCAACAGGACATGAACAGGTATGAGTTCAAGCAATAACTTCTAAAACATCCCTCTTTGACTTTTGAACATTCACAAAGACTGTAAACAAATCTAATATGAGAACGTCCTAAAAAGGACCTATGTAATTATTTTTAAAACATTCTGCAAATGTAATATATCTTAAGTCTCCTAAAGAAATGTTCTCAGAATCTGAAACGTATTTCAAGATCATCTGTTTTAAAATATCAGTAGTTATTGGTTCCTTTCTGTTCACGGGTTAAACCACTTTTTTATACAGCTCAAAGGACAAAGTTTTAACCAGGCATCTTCACAAGGAGTACTTTCATTTACAATGATATGTGCCCAATTAATACTACAAAAATACAGAATTTAAATTTGATTTGCTAAATCAATTTTTAGACTGTCGGCTGCAAGCCGACAGTCTTTAGAGAGCGGTATTTCAGAAACGCGACTAGTCGCCTGACACGACATATTGAACATGAATATATTAATACACACCACCTGCGTAGCAACAGAACTACTTACGTGAATGTGGGGCGTCAAGTACCTGCTTATGTGTATTTAAGGCGTTATTGCATTTTTTATGACAAACATTGCATGTTACTCTTAGTATAGTTGTACCGTTGCAATTTGGTGAGTTTTATTGAACAAAATAATGAAAAATAATGAAAGTATAGCATTTACATACGAAGTCATTTTACCCTACACCACATGTTTGCACCCCGTGTGACGTCACACATATCCCGGCATTCAAGACTGACCCGGCAAACCCCGGCAAAGAACTTATTTCATGAATGAAAGCTATTAAGAAATAAATCATACGCGGTTAAAGAGTTCATGTCATGTAATATTTTGTGAACTAGCTTTTATGTTTCAAATGATTTTTTCAGCAGCAATCGAACTATTGTATTTGTCTGAGTAAATTATTTGGATTATACCTATCACAGTGTGTCAACGTTATGCCTATTGTTATTTTGGACTATAGGGTGTAGTTTTTAAAGTCATACACAATATGGCGGCGATTATGCGGAAATGAAATTGAATGTTCTTTCGAACACGTTCTTCTACAAAATAACCGACCTGTATTTAGTGCTATTGCTTCAACATCAATCGGAGCAAAAATGGCATCAATGTATGCGTCTAAAAATGTTAAATTTAGATGGAGACAATCCAGAAATGAGCTGCCAGGAAGTGATCGATTTCGGACACGAAGGTAATGTACATTAGTCTGAAATAATAGACGTGTTAAACGGGATTCTTCCAATCCCTAACGTCTAAACGGTTTTGTGCAAACGAATGTCCAATAGATCCATTAACATTTAAATCCAAATTTAAATTCCATGCATGGCATGTTTGTCAAATTGTGTATTGGTTAAATCCTGATATCTGCAGGTTTAAAACTATAGTTATGTTTCCAACAGTGGCAGTTGATCTGTAGTCCACACAAATTTCACTCATCTAATCCATATGAAAAACACACTTTTCACAATAAATCACGTTGGGCGCCATTATAATGGTCTGGCCTTTACCCTGACCTTTATTAAGGTCATATAGTTATAGTGAGTATAAGACCAAGCCGGTCGAGGTTCGTTTTATGTCCTAGTGTGTATAACTAACAAAAGCTGTTTTCCATAGTTTACTCTCTTCGTTTCTATACAGATAAATCATGAATCAACATGAAGCACGAAGCACGAAGCACGAAGCAACACACTGAAATATAATATGAACAGTAATCAGTTAAATGCATCATCACATTTAGTTATTACAAAAGGTTAAAGAAAAGGTTTATCTCATACAATAATCATGTGCTTAGTGGCCCATTTTAACAAACGACTAATGAGATAAATAACATTTCTTACAAAGATAATACAGTAATGGCAACAACAATAAAACATGTATGACATCAACAACTACAGATACACTTACAAGTTTATGGAACTGAGTGTTCTCACTGTATACATGTCTCTCATCGCTCACCCATGGTGTCTGTTAATCTGGTCACTGTGGTTACTACTGTAAACAATTATGAACACAGTGAAACACATGCAAAGGGTTACTTAAAAGAGCTGCTATCTTGAAATACTGTGATAGAACAGAATTTACCAAACCTTCCAAAAATACAGAATGCACAGCCAATACAACATATTGCAATTAAAAGAATAACACTCTTGAATTCATTTAATACATACCAAACATGGAAATACTTCCAGGAACTAGTTAAAATAATAAGGCTCTAAAAGTGCGCCAAAAGCTGCAATCCTGGCAGATTGCTATTCTCACAACAACCTCAAATATCAGGGGGGAAAGGTAGCAGTCAACACAAAATATGAGAACTGGAGCAGACAACACTTTTTACTAAATGCTGAAATATCCACAGGGCTACAGAAGTATTTTATGGTTGAAATGGATAATAAAGTAAAGATTTATATTCATATTTTACCATGGAAGTGCAAAGCTATTTTGCAAAAAAACAAGCATTTAATGCATTAAAACACATTATTCACCTTTCATTTAAAAGAAAGTTGACTGACACAGACAACAATTATGCCAAGTGGAACAACTTGACCCAATCGTAATAATTCGGCCTCCTCCGACGAGCTTCGAGATAATACAATCGTAACAACTCGGCCTTGGCCAAACAATCTGAACATCTCAGCCAGTATCCAACAGGGATTGACTTTCTCGAAGCTTACCGAAGATGGCGAGTTGTTACAATTGATGGCCGAAATGTTCCGATTGTTGTAAAATTGTGAACTGCAGCCTTGCAGGTGCTCTTCATGTATATAATGTTATGTTTTGACAGAATGAAATGAAGAAAAAATCATCAAAATCATAATTATTTGCTTGATATTACTTTTTGGTTACGGAATTTATATATAATAACATTATCTGGTAATATTTCTTGTTTTTATGATATGTTATAGATGCAATATGCTTTAACCCGGAATCCTGATCGGAATTAACTACCCACTTTTCGTACAAAACAATTTGTACGTGAAGGATTTGCTGTATCAAAAATCGTAAAAACATCTGTCAACGTACAATTATTTGGACTAGAAGGTACATCTAGCTGATCTACATCTCTTAGTCTAAATATTTGTACGTTGACGGACTCTTTTTACGATTAAAAAAATGTATTATAAATGTGTTATATGGGATTCTTCCAATCCCTTACGTCTAATCGGGTTTGTGCAAAACAGGGTGGGGGTTGAAAGATATTGAAATCGTAGTTAGATAAGTATTATATGTTTGAAATAGATATTAAAGGTTTATAGTCGTATTTTAGTTATTACCATGTAAGTGCAAAGATTTTTTTCACAAAACAAGCATTTAATGCATTTAAACACAACCATTTTACATCTATGTAAATCTATGCACCGCAGCCTTGCAGGTGATCTTCATGTATAACAGTTTATATCATTATGTTTTGACAGTATGAAATGAAGAAAAACACTCATCAAACTCATAATAATTCGTCAGCTTTTATTTTTTGTGTACATAACTAATATTTTAGATATATATAATTATCTGACCCGGAATCCCAATCGGAAAAGCTACCCACTTTTGGTACAAAAAAATTGTATGTGAGGATATGCCATTTCAAAATTTGTAAAAAGATCAGTTAAGTTACTATTATTTGGACTAGTGCTTCAAGTGTTTGATTTATTGTCTCTATAATGTATAATGCACCTGTCAATTGTAGAGCCAAGCTGGCAGCTGCCTAAAAATCAGTTACCCAGTTAGCTCAGTTTAACAGATCTCCATGCAAGTGTTCACATGGTCGTGGGTTCAAGCACCATACCAGTAGCATCTTTTCTCAAAGGTTTACTTTAGAACCCATCATCCAGGAGTAAACAATTATGATTTTTTTATTAAATATTACAGGCCATGTTCTTTTGTAAACTTTCAGATTGAGAAGTGCCTGGATACAAGGCTAGTATTGTTAACATCATCTGATACAATCAACTGGAACAAAGCTGAAATGGCTGCCTGACCTGACTTAAAAATTGGATGGCAGTACATCAGACTAGAAGATTACAAGTATTGAGGTGGACAAAATGAAACCTGAGCCTACCAAAGCTGACAGATTGCACAAGAAACACATAAATGCAGGTATTTACTGAGATGTTGTAATTATTTTTTGAAACTTCTCATCAGTTGAAACAGAGTTGGCCAAAAAAATGAACAAAGGTATATACATTTTGAATTCTAATTCAAATGAGAACTTTACTGGCCAGCACAGAATGGTAAAATGCTAGTCTACCAATATAAATGTGCCTGGTTCGAATCAGTAAAGCTGATGAATGTACTGGTTGTGTAGCCAGGATGTGAGTAGGTCTGCACTTGGCTGATAATGCATATCATATGTTTAAGCTGCACTCTCACAGATTGTCTGTTTTACCAACTCTTTTTTTATTTCTTGGTCTTGTAATGAATTATTTTATGCGAATTTCTGAACACTGGACATAACAGACAACTGGAAAAAGGGGATCGCTGCTTTCTTATATTAATTCAGTCAAAAAAGACAACTGAAAATATTGGAACGCTGTTTTCTTATTTTAATACGGTCAAAAGATGATGGTCTGTGCCAAAAATCTCATTATTAGTAAAGCGTTAGTAATGCTTTTAACCATAAAACCAATAGTTACAAATGTAAGTATAAAAAACATGATCTTATCTTTTGTCAGCAGTCTTATTTCATCAGTTTTCATACTGCTTTTCAATAGCTTATTCCAAGCCAAAAAGTAAAAGAAGTTGTCAAAACCTTCAATCTGTGACTGAGAGTGCAGCACTCTTACAGATTGAATGTTTTGACTACTTTATTTATTTTTTGTCTTGGAAAGGGCCAATTTATGTGAAAATGCATGTTAACCATACATATAAGATTGCTGACAATAAATTTGTCAGAAAATGTTTATATTTAAGTTCAAAATGTTTTATGCATTTTTCTTAAACCGTTAGTAACGCTTTAAGCCATAAAACCTTTGTTTTCGACCTGAAATATGGAAGTCTGCAATCTAATATTTTGTCAGTAGTCTTATAAAATATCACTGGTTTGCAGATATTTTAGCAAAAAAATAGGTCATTCCAAGACAAAAAATACCAAAGTTGTAAAAACAGTAAATCTGTGAGAGTGCAGCTTTAAATGACTAAATGTTTTGATTTGGCTCAATTTTCACCTAAAATCTTATAGTTTTGTGGCATCTAAATGGTTTGTTTTTAACAACATTACATGTGCATATGTATATATTTGTTCTTAAATTTGTAATTTAGATTGGAAGATTCATTCTCTGGAAAGTAGAAAAGGGCATGTTACATACTGTTATCACTGCCATGACAGAAACCATATTGAGGAGCTGGTCCACCTGTAGGAAGAATTGCGCTATTAGTTGGAGCAGCACTATATCCCAGCCATACACCAGCACTTAGTTTGTCATAGGGAGCATTTCTGAGCAGTTATGGAGAATCTAACTATGCAGGTATGTCATAATCAAAATCTGGTTTATATATTTTTTTATAATTTAGCATCTGTTGAGAAGAAATTTATTTCTAGATTGAAGGCACACACTATAGATTGATGCCCAAAAATATATTTCTTAGGCCAACCTTAAAAAATTTCTTGTTTGGAGTAACCCTACCCAGATTTTTTAAGGTGGGTAGGTAGGTAGGTTTTTTTTTTTTTTTTTTTTTTTTTTTTCTCCAACGACAACTGGATCTTGTGTACAGTACATTCACTACATAACACTAGTTATTCAAGGCATTGTAATAAACTTTTGAACAACAAACATCTTAACTTCTGATCCTTTATTTTTTTAATTTCAAAGAATTTCAATCTACTTAAGACTGACACAGAGATGAACTCAACAAAACAAACTTATGACACTCAAGATAAGCAAACGAAAATGTGAAACAAATTGGCAATTGTTACATATTTTAAAGTTTTATCAAAGTCAATTAAGACTAAAATCCTGTCATATGAATGTGGACTAAATTTTTCTGTTGCAGTCTCTGAGGGCTTTGACGAGACCGTTATTTTTGACATTTTTTCGAAGTTGTCGTAGTAGCTCTCCGGGATTGTTTCATCATTCTCCATTAAAATATCAAATACATCGTACCATGTGTAGTCGACATTGAATTTTCTTACAAAGTTGTTTTTAATTTTTTTATTTAAGTAATTTATTGTCACACAAAACGTAATTTCGTTCGGTTCACGTTCGACAAACTTGCAGTCAGCCATGTTTTCGAAACGCTCATTGCGATCAGCGATAAAAACCGAAGCTCTACGAGTGTGTCTACAAATCGAAAAGATCCGAAACAGAAGAAAAGAGCAGAAACAGAAAATAGTAGCGGAAAGGCGTTGAAAAAAAAATTCGCGGATCAAAATGCCAAAAAAAAATTTGAGTCGGCAACGATTTTTATGGGTCGGTCGCGTTACTCCAAACAAGATTTTTTTATTTTAGGCCTTATTTTAATGCATTATCATGTCTAACTCATTTGACTTAAATGATCAAAGCAAAAGAAATGCAAATGATTAATCTGCAGATATACAAATGTAAGCTTTTTTAACTGGGGAAATTGTTGCCACTTGTCTATTAATTAAAGAACACATTTATAATTAATAATGTTTAATCTGTACACAAATCATATGCCTTCTTTGTTTTAACCATCAATGTCAAAGAGTCCAGCATGATAATGCACTAAATTGAAAAAAATGCATTAATTTATATGAACCCTTTAAAACAAAGACATTTCCTAAATCCAATAAAAAATAATTGAATATTGATGCAGAGTTCAGTTAGAATATTATATAACTTTTTTTGCAGTTGTTGCAATGAAACTTGCACCAGTGTGTTTTCTGTGGAGATAAAGAGATAGTGTCCAGCAATGAAGACCCAACTCAAGATCTGACCTTGTAAGGCCAATATGAAATAACTGTGTGGGAAAATGGGAAAAACCTGCAGTCAGGAATGCACAGAAATCATCAAAAGATCAGTGTTAAATTAATCTTGAATAACTTGACATTTATTTTGTTTGACATTTTTATTCATGGTGCAGTGAAAACATTCTTTTTTTCTTATGGTTATTTAAATTTAGAATTGATAGGAGGGAACATCACTATGTAGTTTCATGTTCATAGTCAGATCAAAACCCATGTACATGCCCAAATGAGCATTCGAAAATATCAAAATGGTACTTGTTGTATGTAGTGTAAGTTAATTAACATAATAAACAAAAATATTTAATCAATTTCAATTTATTATGCCCCTTTGAAAGAAGAGGAGTATACTGCTTTGCACATGTTGGCCGACAGTAGACCAAAGCTTTTCCGGGTGATAACTCTACAATTCCTAGACCTATTGTCAAACTTGACATGAAAGTTTGGTTTAACCAGTAGATGATCCCTTTTGATTTTAGGGGTAATATGGTCAAAGGTCACAGTGACCTTGAACAGGAAGGTGTCAAACCATACATCTGACTGATAAGTTGACAATGCCTGCACCTATGGCCCAAAACTTAACATGGAGGCTAAGTCTGACTATTAGAAGATCCTATTGATTTAAGGGGTCATTGGGTCAAAAGTCAAGGTCACAGTGACCTTGAATGCTATAAGGTTGTACTAATAATGACTGGACAAAGCCTGCACCCATGGCCCTTGAACAACTTGACTTTGGGGTTGGGCCTGACCAGTAGGTGAGCCCTATTGATTTGTCACAGACCATTGGACGCAAAAAGCTTGCCTGTGTGACAACTCGACAAAGTCTGCACCCATGGCCTTCAAACTTGAAATTTAGGTTTGGGGTGACCAGCAGATGACCCCTTTGGATTTGGAGGTCAAGGTCACATCTCCAATATTGGTCATTAAAACTATGTCATTTACTTATTCCCTGCTGCTAAGAGGATACATGTTTATCAGCAAATATCAGCCATCATCTGAATATGAGTGAAAACTGTACCAACTACCCTCATACTTTGAATAGCATAATCTTTAAACTGCCTCAAAGGCATCTTTTGTCAATGAAAAACCAGCTGTCATTTCGGTCCATGCATATTTCATTCAATTGTCCAGATATTCTTGACAACATGGCGCTAATTAATGCTGCAGGTTTGAAATTTAAGACATTAGTTTTTTTTCTTCAGTACCATGCAGATTTATTAACACTTTTATAATAAAAACAAACTAGAAAACAAGTTTTAAAGATATTAGTTTTTTTCATGGTATGATGCCACAGCACCATGCAGATTTGTTTTCACTTTTATATCAAAGAAAGTAACTCGAGCACAAATTTTGTAGATATGTGGACTCTGTTGATAGAAGTTCTGGGAGGCATTTTTCGGCTTGAAAGAGCATCATTTTAAAGTTATATTTTTATTATGTCCCTTGAATCTTGGGTATAGTTTGTATTGTATTTGCATTTTAAAGACATTGGCTTCAACAGACCCTAATGAAATGAAGGAATGTAATTGCTTACTGAAACTGTTATAAGCGACGTCATAAATTGAAGCAATTTTAACATAATGAATATGCATTTAACTAATTTAAAGCGGTTCAAAATTAGGAAATTTGAATTAAGAATCTTGTAGGCCATTGGATACATGATTAAGTAGGGCCAATATATTTGTACTTATTATAATCACATTTATCCTTCTTCATCTACCTTAAAGAGTGTTCATCATTTGTATGAAATCATTTGATCACGTTTCATTTGAAAGAACTTTGCGGTAGTGTTTGCTTGCTTCAGTTACGTCACCGACAGTCTTGCAGCGCTTTCAGCGCTTTGATTATGTTTATCTACAGACACCGGTGAAGCGAGCAAACTATCCACTTATGGTTTTTGACACCATACTATAAATCTGTTGAATAATAACGGACAGTAGAGCTTTCTCTGCCGGAAGAAATAACGTCTTTAATTTCTGAAAAAAAGCTCCTCCGGATACTTGGTGTCTGACATATACTAGCCGTTTCGTGCCATCTTACAAATCAAAATATGATTCCTGTTCAAAACGAATACATAAATTATAATAATTTCATATACCTTTTTAAACACAAAGTGAAATACAATCAAGGGAAACAACTACATTTACTACTATCGTGTTAAATAATAGAATTGTCTTCACACATCCCAATGTAATTTACTACCATGATTTAATTAGTAAATTTATTTGCACAAATATTGTAAACATATTTTTTTCTATTCATAAATGTTGTCAGAACTTTCAGAAAGCAAAATTTTATAAATTAGCCCTTTGACAAATCAGCAATGGGGAATAAATCACCATTTAACTTGTCAATGTTGAGCCTTATGTTAATCGAATTACTATTTGGCAATCACTTCAAATAACTGCGCGTCATTACGTTGACGTCAGTTAAAAACTTTGTATACGCTATTTGGAAGGAGTGGCTTGATTGAACGGTCAAAATTTCACTTAAATTCAAAATTTCAGTATGCACGAAAAATCATTCACATGTTTTCGGAACTGATGAAAACATCTGACCCTTGGGCACGCTCCGTAACCGGTAGCCTAGTCACCGGCTTACACGGTGCCCTCGTGTCCGATTTTTATGCATCCGTCCCGCTTACATGTGCAAGATACTTATAATACATTTCTATAGTTTCATATAGGCATTAACTCGGAATGCTTTGTGAAAACGCCCATATCAGTTCCACACCAGGCCCCAATATCACAAAAATACTTAGTCAAATCTCAATCTCAGTCTCAACTCATTTTTCCACATTACAGTTTGACATTATTAAAAATTACTAATGTTTTACTATTTTTAAAAGCACATTGTCACATGCATTATGCTGATTAACATTATTGTTCAATATTCAAAAAACAATTATTTCTACAGCACAAAATGTACTTGAGTCAAACTCAAAAATAATAAATTTGACTCAAGTTCAATTTTTGCTCTCAAATATTTTTTCTATAGAATATTTATCAATTTTTTAATCAACATAATGAATGAGAGATTTACCCTTAAAAAGGGTAAAACATTTACAATTTTGAATCATATGATGCTGTAGTTTGATAAAAAGAGTTGAGACTGAGATTGAGATTTGATTTGAGTATTTTTGTGATATTGGGGCCAGGTACTTATATTTATCTGGACCAGACAGGTGAAGAGATGCTTAATTAAATATTTTAACTATATTTATGCCGTAGCCACACCTCTGCGACGTCGAAATGGGTCGTGTTAAATCAGTCTAGTTATTTTCGCATCTCTTATGGTGTCTGCTCCTTTGTCTTTATGTCCTTTGCCTTGTTTTTCAGTTGTTTGGTTTTACTTCGTAGGGTTGTAATATTTTTAATGAACTCCGGTCAACGAGCGATATATGTTTTATAGGAATTCTTACACATGTGTCTGTTCAACATGTTAAATGTTTACATATTATATTAATGATTGTAATCAGCACTTTGAAGTTAGTGACATAGATGTTCTTGCATGCCATATACAGTAGCTTTTACCACTTGGCATATGCACATCAGTGACATTTAAGTGGTGCAGATACAAATCTAACCTTCGGGCACTCTGCGTGGCCGGATAACTCGGCAAGCCTCGTTAACAATTGTCTTAATTGCTCTTTGAAATAAAAGAAGTTCATGAAAAAGTAGTCCGCAATACTGTATAATGCCATCGCACGTGAGTCATCTAACACGGGGTGGGGAAGGCAGAACATTCTAAGCCCGGTAAAAACGCAGAAACGCATGTCTGTTATGCGAGAAAGATTTATACTTTCAAATCTGTGTCACCATCTCTGTGGTGGACGTGTGTTGTGGTACGAAAACTACTCGGGAATTTTGATGATGTTTGAAGTTTTGTTTTCCATTGGTTCATCATTATATTCAGGTTGACGGTTTTTAGATGATTATTCTGCTTACTTCTGTAGAAATATAGTGTTTTGGTTTGATTAATTGGCGTTTCGCTTCCATAACGATATGGTGTGTTGCTGTCATTTATTTTTATCTCATTTTCTAGCAGAAGCTTAGTTTAAATCCACCTTTTTCATTAGAGGACTTATATTTATGTTTTTGTATGTGAGAGTGTTTCATACTCTGTCATACATTCTTCAATTTTGTCACTCCGGCGGTGTTGTGAACGTTCTTCTGTTTCTGAATTTTTTTTCCCACCAGTTTAGAAAAATGCTTCTTTCTAACACCTTTTGTTTAATCTGCAATAAGTTTTGTTTCCTAGTCCAGGGAAGCCCCTTGTTCGTAAGTTTCACGAATTTTCTGGTTCCTATTTTTCCCCAGAAGAGTTCGCTCGGTTTTATAAATGAAAGGTAACACTTGTTTCTAATTTTGAGTGACTTCGATTTAATAAATGTATCAGGGTTTTTTTTCAATCTGGCGGCTACTGTCCTTTCCTTTTGTTGATTTTTATTTCCAAAAAATTAGCAGGCCTTTGCATACTATTGTATTGGAAAAACCCCATTGTGAATTGTTTTGTTTTTCTCAGTACATACCGTTTCGTTTTCAAACAGTTCAAAGAGAGAGGATATTTGTGAAGCTTAAACGTTTGGTGCGAGCAGCAGCAACAACAACAACAAAATCTCGCGTTTTGCGTGGTTGGAAGGTTAGTATCTGTGCAAATAAAAGTGGTAAGTAATTGTACGATTTTAGAAACCAAAGCTTAGTTAGAGAATAATGTTTAAGTGTAATTTTGTTTGTCATACCAGGCGCAGAGCAGGATGTTTTGCGTGCTTCAAAGTTATTTTTATGTATATCTTTAAGAAACTGGTTTATAAGGTTTTATTGTAGGCGGGAATTCTTCTCTTGCACCTGTGGACAACTTACTTTAGCTGTAGCCTTAAAAAAACATTTTGACCAAAAACAATCGGTAGTTATTCGGGAAATATTATCAAATGGTTTTGTCTTTCCCATCAATCATTTCGACAGTTTGTTTATATCGAATAAACAACACAACTGACTTTAAGACATGGCCAAATCAACGATTTCTTTCTGTGTATTTTAAACATAAATAATTACATTGCATAGAAATTATATCGACACCTTTATACTTTTATCAGCTCGTTCAGTAGTAGATGTCAAGCAGCATGTTCTACACAGTCGATCAGACGCTCTGTGTCTGAGATGCAGGACACTGATGCTGACAAAGGACAGGGTGTAGAGTACCATCATGATATAGATCTTGTACTCCATGCACAGCCAGTTACTGTACGCGAATGAGACGGCCCAGCCAACCGAGGACATGGCTTTGGTACTCGACAGGGCGACAGTGACGTCTTCCAGGAAGTGAACACTCACTAACACTACAACAAAGTTATTGGACACTTTTTTATGTTATGATTCATTGAGATGTATGAAAATTCGTTATGAACGATGTTCTTCGAACTAGTGAACTAGTAACGTATGCCTACTAAACAATGAAAACTGAAGGGACAAGCACAGTTATCGAAAATAAAAAAAATAAACTCTGTTTCGAGGCACAAGGCAAATGCCCAAACGACAATAAACATGTGAACTCCACATACACACATACTCACAGCGCAAACAGACCACACACTCATCAAAATAGCTTAACCGATAAATGATAGGATTACCTCCTTGGAAGTCAGTGAAACACGCGTTCATTGTAGCCCATGTCTACTTGAGGTTTAAGACATTTCCCGCTTACCATAAAGTCAATACATTTATTGAGAGAAAAAAAAATAAGTCCGAACTGAACGAGGAAAATTATACAAAAATATTGTTAACTGATAATATATCGCTTTCTATATTGTGTATTTCTAAAACATATATTGGCATAGGAATTATAACTAACCTGCAATTGCAGGTTCATTCGTAGACATGACCAGCCCGTAAAGACCAGCCAGAACTAATGCAACCGGCAAGCTGTCCCCATCGAGTTGGAATAGCCGTAAGGTAATAAGTACGGATATGAAGACAATAAAAGCTCCAAGAAGAAAATAACTTATGATGACGCAACAGCGATGACGACGATGATGATGGTGGTGCTGATGATGGTGGTGCTGATGCGGCTGATGCTGCTGATGCTGCTGATGGTGGTGGTGATGATGATAATGATGATGATGATGATGATGATGATGATGATGATGATGATGATGATGATGATGATGATGATTTTGATGATGATGATGATGATTATTAATTTATTTATAAAACCTAATCTTGTCTGCCTTTTCCTCCCCTTTTTAGATCATATGTGAACAATTTCGCTGTTTTAGACAACTGATATTAATGATACTTTCACTAAAATAAATACTTATCAAATTTATATAATTTCTTTATACATTCCACAAAAATAGTAGTAAAATTTTTTTTTTACCTATTAAGAATATTATGTACTGGCCAGTTACTTTTGCAAGACGTCCATTGATAAACGTAAATACTGTAAGCACAACGCCGTATGTCATCACAGTTACTCCGACGTTTTCCACGCCAAATGGGCAACTCACGAATGCCTGAATAGATATAGCTAGCATTTAGATGTTAAAGACAGACTAACAATCAAATTTCTTTGTATATTTTTAATTATTATTGTTTGAAAACGTATAATTAACATTTGTTAGCATGTTCGAAGGACAATCATTAAGTATTATAAAGTCTGAGTAATTTGGAAACTATGTTTAATCTTAAGTATCATTATATTTTCATCCGGTTAGCTTTTTAAAACGCTGCATTATATCAAAACCTATAATAAAAGCCAATTATAGGCTACTTCCTGTTACAGTTTTTCTTTTACTGTATGCATTGTACGAATCCAAAAAATGATAAACTATGAGGTATGTTAAAATTTGTTTTTTCATTTTGTTTCTATCATTGACGAAATATAAAATGTTAGCTGAGATTATTCACAGAGAGCTAAAATCGCTATCTTTGATTTGGTATGACTTCTTTAATGTTCTCATTTTGAAGAGTTTTACAGGTAGATAATCATGATGAACTTTTTTTAAGAGTTCAACCCGTTGGTATCTGAGTTTTTACACTCATCCTTATGATATGCCACACTTCATTTCGTAATAAAAAGTGGATATTACAAACAACGACGAGTCCCTTAAATTTCATGTATAAGCAGGCAAACCTAGATAAGCTACTTCAACATGTTACGCTCGTTATTAAGTGATTGAAAGAAGTCCATTTTACCGCCGTGAAGTCCGGAGCGAAGAAGATAGAGAGTACACCGGAACTCATAGCTGGTACAATTAACAACTACAAGTCCATTGACTTTACCATAACGGCTCCAACTCTACGGATATTTTTGCAAGATCCGTCTCGGTTATCAGTTTCCGTTTTTGAATTTGTCAGAAACAATGCAATAACTATGGCCCCAAAACTTGACATTCCAACACAGAATCCTGTGTATATGAAAATCTGAAGAAGAATAAGAACTAGTTTTACTATATAATCAAAATCGAATAAAACTGATTGATTTATTGCAATAATACAATGAACATTACAGAGGTCCTTGTCCAAAGGCTAGGTCCCAACAGAGATTAAACAAGAGGCACTAAACATACAAAAATCACAGGCAGTAAACACATGCATTAGAACAATTGAACATTAAGTCAGATTTGTCCATGAGTGACATGTACTGCATCTGCACGTAAAACAAATGCGAATATGGAACCGTTACCTTATGTTTTGGAGGTCGTTCAATTGCCCCGGATTTGTGCTGGTCAAATGGACAAAATCGAGCAACACAACTTTCGAACTCTGCTGTTGAGTTTCCTGACTCCTTTCGTAATACGATCGATGCAACAAGAGTTCCCCATATCTGTGCTGCAACACAAATCATAAGCATACATGTACACAACTTTTTGTTAACATTTAAGTCGCATCATTAGAAAAGACCAAAAGTTTAAAAAATATTATTATAACCAACACAAACTGTTTTATCTACAGCTGTATAAGAAAGCGTAGAATATCCCTGTAAAATGTCTGATCACGTGGTCCATGTTTACATTGTTAACTTATATAACTCCAAACATGTACATTTTAATATCAATTAAGGCGTTTTATTATATCTGCAATGTTTTACTTTTTATATTTAGTGACGCATCTTTTACAGAACAGAAAACTGTCATTAAGTGAATATTTAATAGTACTTCGCCTTAACCTAATTTGTTTTCTCCTCAAAACTGCTACTTACCGAAACCGATAATAAACGACCCTGGTACGACTGTTGCCCACGTGGTATAGAATCCCGTCGCCATGAACACGGCATAGGTTAGGACAGAAAACACCATAATCCATTTGTAACTAAACTTTGACAGTATAACAGGAGAAAGAAATAAGTTAGCCAAAATCACTACAACATAAATGAGTGATAGTCCAGTAGTGCCTAGACCTTCTTCCTTGTTAATGGAACTTTGTACGTTCGAAAAGGAATCAAAAGCCGTGAAGTTGTAAGTGAATGCAAAACTAAGAGCAACAAGATTCCTATAGGTCGTTGCCTTGGAAACCTTCTTCCTTTCCGAGGTACTGTTAGTGATAGCCTCGATTTCAATTTCTCCATTGTTTTGTTCTTTGAGTATCTTGTCTTCTGTTTCGATATCACTGTCTTGCAGCAGTTCCGTTGATTCATGAACCTTGTCATCGCTTTCTTCAGCACTCATTTTTACTCCATTAAATGTTTAAACACTAAATAGCACAGTAAACCCCGTATGTTTACTTTTCATTTGATTCATTATCACATTAGCTTATTTAGAATGATAATACGGTTCAGCGAGACGACCCATTCCGGTTTTAGTTAATGTTATCTGTTGATTTTTTTTATATGAACCTCGTTCAACGTTGTACTTGACTATCTTTAGATATGTTCCGATTGATGAACTTTACAAGCTTTTAAATATTACCTAATAATGTTATAATAATTCCATCCACTTCAGCCTCTGAGCTGATGCTGTAAGTGCCATGATAAAGTTTGAATGACTACACTCCTGTACTTTAATGTTGAAGTAGAATTATCAAAAGTGCAAAAAGCGTACATGTAGTTGGCCCGTGGTATAGTTTTAAGATATCTCACTGTAAAACCATTGGTTACAGGTTCGATCTCTCGCATCACCACTGAAATTACTAACCGTCTTACGAGAGGGACGTCTAACGGGAGTTCCATTGTCAGTGTTATAAACGTTGAGTTGAGTTGAGAAAACGTTCCTGAGAACAAGCATGACACAGGAACGTCTAAATCATCTGATGCTCATTCACACCCATCGAGATCAAAAGGACAGCATATACTTCCTTTCAAGTGCAAATGAGGTTGTGTCTGGTAGAGAGGCCCGTATGTCTACCTTTGAAAAGTTTTGACAATATAAATATAAATAGTTTTATATGTATGTTTGTCATGATATTAACATAAGTGCTGATGCTATCATCGTTTTTGTATCGACGTAGTAGACGGTAAAAAATATATGTATATGTATTGCCCTCGTACGGTAGGAAAATGTTATTTACCTTCATATAACTGTCGCACTGGGGGCACATTGAGTAAAGTCATTTCGATCGGGATGAGACCTCTTCGCGACGGAAATAAAAATCAATCGCTAAGAGGTTTAAGAGGTCACTGAAAAGTTTCAGAGCGTTCTCAAAGTGCAATTCGTCGCAAACGGGTCTTTTGAACATTATCGACGAAAGTGTTGCCTCGTTTGCAATTGTGGCGACTAACCTGGGATTGATCAGTGAAACGGCGATGAACGGCGCCTCATCGGCGACTTACCTGGGATTGATCAGTGAAACGGCGATGACCGTCGCTTCATCGGCGACTTACCTGGGATTGATCAGTGAAACGGCGATGACCGGCGCTTCGTCGGCGACTTACCTGGGATTTATCAGTGAAACGGCGATGACGGCGCTTCGTCGGCGACTTACCTGGAATTGATCAGTGAAACGGCGATGACCGGAGCTTCGTCGGCGACTTACCTGGGATTTATCAGTGAAACGGCGATGACGGCGCTTCGTCGGCGACTTACCTGGGATTGATCAGTGAAACGGCGATGACCGGTGCTTCGTCGGCGACTTACCTGGGATTGCTCGGTGAAACGGCGATGACCGGCGCTTCGTTGGCGACTTACCTGGGATTAATCAGTGAAACGGCGATGACCGGCGCTTGTCGATCGGCTGCAAAGTGGTCTCCAAGTGTGCGCCGATCATTCGCCGCTCCGTTTGCAATACCTCAACGTCTTTAAAGCCCTGCCGGTCCGTTACCGCATCATCTGGTCATAAGGATATACAAAAAGTATGCTATTTATCATACCAATTATTTCCACTAATCACTATGGTGTGTAAAGGCAACAAAACAAAAGTATGTACACCAGAATGATAGCAACTGCATCATTTGAATTAAGTCTCTCCACGCACGTCAAATTAAACTTGTTTGCTGTTTACACCTTGAATCGCAAATAAATGATTGCATTAGTTTTTGATCGGTGATCGATCGACAAGGCACCGACTAGTACGTCTGTTGACAATACCAGTCACAGAATATTCGATGATTAGTCACCGATCAGTCTCAACAAGGTTCAAGCCTATCGCCGTATCAGCGTTCAACAGTTGCCGATAAATTGCCCTCGATCACTTCCAACTTTGAATACCTTTCGCTGGGTGATCGGCGATTACATTCTCATTCTAAATATGGACAGTAATTGATGCACTGCTATCATTAGTTGCAAGTCAGTTTAAATGAAATCAACTGGGAACAACTCGCAGCGCCCTCGCAATATATACCTTGTACCTGATGACGGGCAAGTTCGTTATATACAAATAATGGCTGTTGGGTAAAATCAGTTAACTGACGTTTGTGAATAATAAAGATACTGAGCTTACACATAATAAACGGTATAGCTTTAAAGTTAATTATTCTGTAGACGAATGTTGAGATATTTTTTATTCACAGAAGGTGACAAGAGGATACATTTTAATAGACATATACACTTCTGTCCACCTTTTGATAAACTGATGTTTCTATATGGACCGAAGAAATCTACCTGATAAAAAAGTGAAAATTCTATCGTCGTGTTTAAACCTAATAAAGTATATACATCAATCACATACAATGATAAAATTATCATTACTTCATATAAAACCACAAATGTGCCATATTATGACACTACATTATTGTAGATTTACTGTTGTTATTTGCCATCTGAGTTGTTTTATAATTAAGTGAACGCGTTAAATGAAATATAGATCTCCTTTAATACTCTTGAAATAAAGATATACTTGAATACTATTGAAATAAAGATATGCTTGAATACTAATGAAATAAAGATATACTTGAATACTATTGAAATAAAGATATACTTGAATACTATTGAAATAAAGATCTTCATTAATACTATTGGACGATACCTCAGAGCTTTGTTAAAGTTAACATCGTTGCTAACGGCATTATTTTCAACGTTTAAATGAGAAGTATTTTATGATTTACTCGTGTGTTAAATTAAAACAAGTATTGCTGATCTACATGGCAGATCACACATATATCCGCTAAACTCCCACAATAGTTAAGATTGTAAAGTTAACACTCGGCCATGTTTGTCTTAAGAAACTTTGAGGAATTTCTTTGAAGAAACTATATTAAATACAACCATTAATTCGTATGGTATTGATGGATGGATATATTTTAGATGCAGCTTGGAATGCGTTTTTGCTATGCAATTAATTAGATGTATAATCAAACTGAGTCCTAATATGTCGAAGTCGTAGCAAAGAAATTATTGTCGATCGTTCATTATACACCTCAAGTAGATGAATGCAGTATAAACCTGAACCGATAAAATCCCCAATTTCAGTGCAATGTTACAGGTGATGTGTATATTTATAATATATTTTACCTGAATGTGAATGATTATCTTGGATGTGTGTTTGGGGATTATTATAAATCTGAATGGATACTACATCGATCGAGTTCAGTATAGATATGTTCAGTATAAACTTTGTGGTGAACATTTAAGTACTTATAAATGGCAGATCCTGACAATGGAAATGCATCTACAGAAGACACAGAAGCCGATGAGCTCTTACACGGACCACCAGGTAATCACTTGAACCGACTTTGCAACAGTCAGCCCGATTCAAATCCGGAACCGACGTTTCTTCTTACACAACACGAGAGAAGCGATCAGCTGGACGTTGAAACTGGAACAAGTTGTGCTGAACTTTCCGGAGTGAAGGCGTATACAAACCTCATAGTTTTGACCATTGCTTTAACATTAAATTTTACCGCTTTTAACTCGTTCCAGGCATTGCAAAGTTCATTGAATATTGCTGAAGGATTAGGAACTACAGGTCTATCAGTTCTATATGCAACGATGGTGCTCACAAGTTTATTCTTTGCCCAGTTGACACTTGTACGATTTAGCAATAAATGGATTATGGTCATATCCAGCCTGTCATATACTGCGTTTATGGCTACCGGTTTTTACCCGGCATGGTCAACAGTTATTCCGGCGTCCCTGCTGATTGGATTTGGTATGTGCTCATTGTGTGTATATCTAAAAATCAATCTGTATTTTTTCAACAGATTTAAAACCCAAATATAAATATAAATATATTAAACGATTTAAAAGTAGCAGATGTATATGACATTGTAATCATATGACTTTTTATCATTTTTAATTTGTCAATTACAAATTAACCAATCGATAAACATTTTGACAAACTATGACCAAACCAAAGAATAGTTTAATACAGTTGCTTGCTGAGATGTGTATTTAGGATTTGTAAAGAATAGTCATATGATGCACACATTTATTCAGCGAGGTCAGGAAATACGTTAGTAAGCGAGAAATTGTCGAGCTTACGAACATGTCTCCTGGACGAGTTGAATAAAATTGTGTATTATATGATGACTGTGTCAGATTACTTTTATGACGTTCTTTTTCCATTAAAATATTGCAAAAACAAATTTACCAGTTTCACCTCCTAAAGTGATGAGCCGAATTCCACAAAGCAATATCATTACCTACATGCAATGCAGAAATGTTGTACCCGGAATAATTTAAAACCATAATACATTTGATGATTTTAATTATGTTTATTCGTACAATGCAGACTAAGATGATATCCAGAATGACAAAAAAAAAATACAAAAAACGAAATTTGCTTTATTTGAAATTGTGACGTCATATTCGGTTAGATGACGTCATAGTGTGTGATATATTAATGACGTCATTTCTAGTTTCAATGCATTAAGTACCGACCGACATTAAAACTATTTTTTCACGAAATCAGGTCGAACTATAACGCTTTCCTCTTAAGATTTAGATGCAAAAAGTGATATATTTTCTGACCAATAGAAATAAACGACGGTATATTACATATGTGTTATACAGAAAAATACGTGATGGTATATCAAACCGGAAACAAGGTAGAGCATTGATACATTTTTATCTGGAATGGCCAAACTCTTTATTGATTGGCCAAAATTAACTCCAATAACAACTTTTATTAAATAAATCATTTCAATGTGCAAAGTGGCGAAAATATAACATATGGACAACTTATCCAATTTGTATATTATTGGCTGCTGACCTTTAAATTTTAAATGGAACGTTACATATAGGCACCTCCGTCCCAGCAAAAATACCTGAGCCATCTTGTACATTTGTTTATCACTTGCTATACCTTGTTTAAAAGGTATTACATTTGTCACCTATTTTTCGGTATCACACAAGTGTAATTAAACAAAATCGCTCCGTGTGTTTGTAAACAATTCAGTTTGAAACAATAATTGATCAGTTGCTTATTCATCAGCAAGTCGTGCGTTTATTTCTCATTTTGTTTTCATGGTGAAGATTTATTCAAATATGAGAAGTTCATTTTCCATTTAAATTATATGAAGAAAATGTGACATTTTCTCTTATTTTCATAAACAAACATTCTTTAAAGTGACAGTCTTATTCAAAAACAATACACACATGTATAAAAACATAAATTTTGAGTGATAAATCTTCAACTACTTACTAAATAATGCATCTATGGAAAATATTAATTACTGATTACAAGTTTATAACCGTGTATTTAATAGCTGAAAACGCAAAACTATTGAATGATTGGTGAATGCTAAAGGATTTACTGTGATCTACTATCATTTCATAAGGTAGAATTACAGTGTTGCTGCACATTTCTTTCAAATCAAACGCAGTATCCTTCATAAGAACCATTGTTTTCGACATTTATTAACCTTTTTTGGTAAAATAAAACAATTGTATTAAATTTGGTAAATCTTATTTTGGAGTTATAACGCATCTTTAAACATTCGTCGCTTTCCGTATTTAAACCAGTGACGTCACCTTTAAAAGGAAAACAAATTTCTTTAGAAGTTTATTTTAAAGTGTTTATGTTGTGTTTCTTACTGGATATCATCTCAGAATATATTCTATTCATAAACTGAAATAAATGATCGTATATATATTTTGTTTTAAACTCTTCCGGATACTACATTTTTGCAATGCATGCAGAGCAGAAAATTGATTTTTTCCCTTTACGATATTTAAATCGTTATAAGCGCAAATGAAAGAGCTAGGTTTGTTTAGTGATGTTGTACCGAAAACAACGTATGATAAGAAGAATCTGTCATGCGTCATCTCAAAATACGCAATTATATTCAAATTGTCCAGAAAATTTGATAGTAAGCTAGCCAAAGGCTCACTTGCTAACAAATTTACTCAACTCGTTCAATAAAATTGTGCATTACACAACGTTACGATGAAGATAAAAAAACACCAGCTACCGAAGTCCTTATCTTTAACCACCAAGCCACAACTTTCATCAATGGAATGAGACAATATTTGGAGCAGTAGACAGACGGCAGCGAGTTTTATAACTACATCAACATACTGGACAGATACTGTAAAAAGGATACACATTAACGTTATCAGCAAAGTGCAGCGAGACAAAACATTATCCTTTATAAATAAACCGATAAGCGATATTAAGTAAACAATTTTCAGTGCTATTTAGACATGTTTTATATAAAGTATGCTATGATTCGAATGTATGCATGTGCTGTTTATGATTTTGATTTGCTATACAAATCTAGAAGGTGGTTGTTCTGATATGTTGTTGAAGGTGCGGCTCATCTCTGGCCGTCCCAGCAAAACTACCTGACCGACCTTGCTACTTCTTATGCTGCCTTTAAACACAAAAACGTCAAACAGATGGTTCATCTTTTCACCGGGATATATTTTGGAATTTTCTACACTAGTAAGCATGTAGCTTTGTTCTAATTAAACATTAGCTGACGTTGATACACAGTGCGTGCAGTGCTACTAGTTTGAGTTAAGTCAGAATTCTGCATAACGTTTGTATTTCCTTATAGGTTTTATTTGGGGCAACATATTTGCGTCGCAGGTCTTCAGACGAGAAACTGAAAATATAACGTCAGCGTTACCTTTCTGTGGATCCGAGTTTTGTTCGTTTGAACCTCAAGCGGTCGATGATATTCAATTACCTAACGCAGCAAAGGTATTCATTTTTACATCTCGATCTTATTTCATATATCATTCAAACGTCATATAAAATAGAAAAAAAACAGACGTTTTAATTATTCAGAAGGTAACTTGTTTATGATTAATCTAATATGATCACTTTACTTGTGCTGAAATTACCTGTGTTCAAAGAAAAAGTGGACAAAACAATTTAGAAAAGGCATAGAACTGTAGAAACAATCGATGTGTCAAGCATTAAGCGTATGACTAAAGATAAAAAAAAAATGTAATAATAATAACAACAATAATAATGATAATAATAATAATAATAATAATAATAATAATAATAATAATAATAATAATAATAAATAAGATTAAACGAAATATTTGAAACCTCAAACTTATATTAGGAAAAGAAAGAAAAACAAAAACAAACATTTTCATGTCACTTTAGCGTTTAGTTAAGTCTTTTAGAATCCAATACAATGAGTGCTGATACTGTCATAGATAATTTATGTTGTTTGGTTTGTTCTTTATATTTCAGATAAACATTTACACGTGTTTCTGTGTTGGGACATCACTTCTTGGTGCTCTTTGTCTTTGCTTTCTTTCGAATCTTTCAACTGTGACAGGTTGCAGTAAAAATGTACGAACGAATATATTGACGGTTTGTGTGCTTATGGTGAAGTCTAGGGACCAGAATCTTTTGATTATTCCGTCACTTACAGCAGGGATTACACTAAGCCTCATGATGGGGGACTTTACAGCTGTACGTTCGTCAGAATTATAGAAGATAAAGATATCATTGCCACTTTAAAGGCAATTTTTAATGTTACGTACCGTACAATAACGTATGAATGTTGGAGATGAATGTAGGTAAAACTAGTAAAGTACAGTTTGAGTGTAAATACGTCATTTACTCAGGAAATGAGAACGAGGCTTCCATTTCAGAGTTAATATATTATTTATTCAGTAAATAAGTACTAGGCTACAGTTTTAGTTTAAATACATTGTGTATCAAGTAAATGAGTACGAGGCTATAGTTTCTGTAAATACGTCATTTATTCAATACATGTGTACGAGGATTCAGTTTCTATGAATAGGTCATTTATTCAGTAAATGTGTTCAAAGATTCAATTTCTGTAAAAACCTCATTTATTTAATGCATGTGTTCAAGGATTCAATTTCTGTAAATACGTTATTTGTTTAATACATGTGTTTAATGATTCAGTTTCTGTGAATAGGTGATTTATTCAGTAAATGAGAACGAACCTACAGTTTCTGTAAATACGTCATTTATTCAGTTAATGGGTACGAGGCTACAGCTTCTGTAAATACGTTTTTTTTCGTAAATGCGTAAGAGTCTACGGTTTCAATGATAATACGTCATTAATTCAGTAAATAAATACGGGTTCTTATTTACTTTAAAATTGAAATTTTGTAGCTTGAATTAATTACTTTTTATTATTGACAGTTACAGTATGTGTCAAATTTTATTTCTAGGCGTTCGTAAGCTGTCCTTATGGTGTACAAAATGTTGGACTGGTGGTCATCACATTTGGAGTTAACATGACACTTTGGACATTCACGATTGGAAAAGTATCCAAGTTCACGGGACTGTACATGTTTATCTGTTTATGTGCGTTGAGCTTTGATAATTAAGTCTTAATTTATTTAAAAGGATACGTTCGAACTTTTGTCAACAAGAACAATTTAGGTAACAGTTATTTGATGCAAAGCTGTCAAAAACATTTATATTTAGTACAAAAGCATTTGCAATCAAATGTGACTGTTTGGCAAATAGTTTCCAAGAAGTCGTTGGAGACAAAAATAATAAATATCAGGGGTTCGTGAAAAATTAAAAGAAATATTTCTTTTTAGCCTTCCTTATTTCCCTGGCGGTGATGGTTAGTTTGCTTCTATGGCAACCGAGCAGAGAGGGTCTTCCTATCGTCTTCGTTCTTGCTGGTTTGTACGGTCTGGCTTCGGCGGGGAACGAACCGTTATTGATAAGTATGTACACGTAGTATAAAGGCATTTTTAATTTCTATAAATGTTTATGCAAAAAGCTACATAAACCAGCTCAGTAGCAAAAAGTTTAAAAAGTTTAAGTTAATAAGCCATGACATTTGTAAACAGTCTGTATAAGTTATATGCGTTTATGTACTTATTCAAATTTCACTATAATAAAAAGATCAAACAGCGAAAATGAATTCGAATTGAGAAAAGACTAGTGTGTATACATCAAATGTGTGCATTACGCTTGAGAACAGCGCTTACCTTTTGTCTTTGTAACCCATAATTGAATAATTATAATTATATCATTCAATTACAATATAATGATAAAAATCAAATACATAGCCTTGTTTTTTCGGTAATATATTCTGAATAAGGAATAAGGAACCATCTTATCATCAACTTGTTTGCCTGTTTCTGACGTTACAGTGTTACACAGTACCCTGTTCAAAGATTCTACGACAGCGGCTCTGTCCAGCTATCGCGCTATGTCATCGCTTGGTTGGGCCGTCTCCTTTGGTTATAGCAACTGGTTGTGCATGAGGCACAAGCTATATATTGTTATCACCATGTTGTCTTTGTCCTATCTATGCCTAAGTGTCCTGTTCTTGAGACACAGAACTATGGCTAATGTGTGTAGAAAATTGACATGTACGAGTTTAAAAAGAACAGATGAAAGAGATGATATAGACACATGAAGAAAACAGTGACAATGTCTCTGTCAGATTGTTGTTTGAACTTGATCGTTAAAAGGTTTTATTTTAGATGATAGTTTGTGTATGACTAAGAAACAAATACGAGACACCCATTGGCTATTCCCGTGTTTAGGAGAATTCGATTTAAATTCCGACGATACATAAATTTTACATTGAATTTTCTTTTACCATTTTTAAAGCTATAGCATGTTGGAATTTATTTGAATGTTAACACTAATGTGTACTATGAGAATATATCAGCAAGAGTTCCCGCAAACGACAGAAATGCAAACGATAGTTAAAGTTTATAGCAATAAACTCTCGTCGAAAATACATTTGAAAAATTACATAGCTATTCAGAAGCAAAGTGATAAGGCCCAACATACAAAGCACGCCACAGAAGCACAGACCGACCACATATTTGACAAAACACCTTAATTGATAAATGTTGGGGTTACAGCCTTCGAACGGTCAGCGGAGCCGGACTTCACTGGCGATTTAAACTATTTTATGATGATCTAAATTTAACACTTATCCTCAATAATCACCAAGCTTTAATACCGATCACTCCGAATACAAATGAAGATGTCACATAAAAACTAATTGAAAAATAACTTTTCGATTCTAGTCTTATTGTAAGGGTTCATTAATAGTATTGGTCTATATAAAACATGACCATTGCCAACGTTCCACTGTACTTCAGTGGCATTCTATTTTTTTCGATCCAAAGTTCAAAGAACCGGAAGGACCAATACTAATATTAATATCGGAACATAACTCATTGAGCTGATATTTTCTTTTACGATATACGCGACTTCTGATAAATATTGTTGTATATTGTATGTTGCAATGACATAATTACACTATGTACTATGTACTGTACCATTTAAGGTGTAGGTAACTAAATTGATTACAATTCTCTTTGCAGCACTGAAAAAATCGTTATTTAATGGAGAGTTTGTCTTATGTAATTTGGTTAGTTTGATCACATACAACTCGGTTATATTTGGGTATATCCTACGTATTAAGACCTTTTATTTCCATTCGTTCCCTGGGCGTTTAACACTTACTTACACGTTGACAGTAAGTGTTTTTCGAATATATTCATCAACCTGTAACCATTTGTATATTTTCTGTACAAAAGATCCGTCGGAGGCAATAATGAACATACACTAAAATGTTCTATTTCCTAAACTCACATAAAACACAATGTTATTTGACTTGGTATCGTCAATTTTGAAATACAAGTAAAGAGTCTCACATTTTCTTTTTAACTGCTCTTGTTTTTTCTTGAATATCAATTCGTTCATTCCTTTCTTCAAAATCCGTTAAACGTTTAAAACGGTCCATTTCTAAGTCACTTATGATTTGCTCGTTTTTTATGGAGTCTAATTTCAAAGTCACAACTTCCTGTTTTAATGTTGCGTTAAACGGGGTTTTTGTTTCCTCAAGTGAATGTATAGTTTGATAAGATTTACCATTTACGTTATTACTTTATTCGGGATATTGTTGGGATAAGAGTGAGGTTGTGCAAACGAACTGGTTTAAACCCCCAGTATATTTACATTTTACTGACCGTTCTATGGCGGTACATAACAATCTTTGATAAACAGTTTTTATATAGTATATATGTGCTGTGATGTTTTGTGGAGTTTTGTGCTGTTGTTCCATATTTCTGGTTTGTGATTGTTTGTTGTTATGTCATATGTCAATGTTTAGTTTTTCCAGCCTGACTTCGGTCATGTCGTGAGAAAATATATTTTAAATAGAAAAATAGTCAAAACCATTTCTTGTTCAATGTACATGATATATCAAAAGTACGCTGTCGGTCATGTATTCACACATCTGGTTTGGACTATTATGGCCAAAACATTTCTCTTGAAATAAATCTAAACAAACTTTTTGTGAAGTAGTATTTCATAATGATAGTTTGTTGTTGAACATGAGAAATAACTAAATCTATTTAATGAACTTGCTCAAATTACTTTTCCAAATCCTATAGACAGAAGGTTTAGTACATTCGCCGCAGATAATTCTGGAAGAAAGAAATACAGAAGTTAGGTACAGACATATGCAATATAAATTCACATTCTGAATCATGCATGTTTAACAGATGACTGAAATTATATAAACTTTAAGGCACATTTTATTTATATAATCATCATATTAAATTAAAACAGCGTTGTTAAAGATGTCATTTTTTTATTCTTATTCTATTTCAAAATTAATTTCTTTTCTTTGATACCTACTCAAACACTTTACGATCAATCTTGGTTGTGGAGGATATGCATTAGCATTATTTCCAATTTCCCTCCCAAGATAACTATCATTTCTCCCACGTAAGAAACATCAATTCTGAGAGTAGTGGTTGACATAGTTAAGGATGCTTTAGATCTGTAACGAGGCGTTCTGTTTCCTCATCTGCAGGGGGAGGTTGTTTCTTGGACTACTGACGCTGTATCGTGTCACATATCACCGATGCATCGGGTCACCATTTACTACATACATTTCTGTCTACAGTATTGTACGATTCAAACATAAATTAAGGAAACCGGAAATTTTAATCGTAAAAAAATACTGAATTGTCTTATTCCGTATCACACAGTAGCCTTCTGAGCATGCGCAAATCTACTTCCGCAAAACTGCGCGAAAGAAATAAAACGTTTGTCGTTGAGTGTAATTGTGTTTCAAATAAAATTACTAATAATTTTATTTAAAAATGAAGAACTTTAAACTTATAAAAAAGAAATGCTATGTAAGTGGATTGACCAGTGGGATGGAATCACTTCTTGTTGCTTGCTCACAGATACATCGCGCTCATCCTTTGGTCTCGTGCGATATGGTCTTCGTGCAAGCAATTCGAAGTTGTACATCCTTGTAGATCAACCGAAACACATAAAAGTCCCTATACATGTATACAGGTTGTAGCAAAAATGACAACCTTTTAAATATTCGACCAATTGAGAATATAAAATAATGACTGGCAGTATGCATAGAATAATGACCTACTCAGCTCGAAATTGGTTTTCATCCGTGCGGTCTTGATTTTATATAAAATACATGACTGACTCATAGCGGAATGATAATCACAAAGACAACAAGTGCAAAATATAAGCCAATTACCACATACGCATAAAAGGAAGCAGTAAGGTTTTATTTGCATGTATCACTTAGAGAACAAGGTTATATACAGGTAAAATAACAGATAAAACACATAGCAAATCGACCGTTTTCATAGTCGATACATCAACAATTCGTGGTTAATGCCCACTCGGTGCGTTTATGAACTTTTGGCATCCCTGTTTCCATTGGTTTTTGCACAACTTCTGGGATAGTATGCCATTAACTGGGTTTATTTGTACTCATTGTCTTTGTCCATACTGCATTTATCGAAATAATTTATTTCAGCCTTTTATGTCATTTGCTAAGTGTCTTCAATTTTAAAAACATCTTTGTATTATTGTATTAGAAGGAAACATACTTGAATTGAGGAAGTTATAAGCCCGATTAAGTTACACGGTGTAAATCAGAACTCAACAATACCCGTTATAGGATGTATGACGAATTTTGTGTTCATCTTCAACATATTTGTCAGCCATCATTCTAGTGCCGATGGCCTTTCCAATCCATTGCTCATGTCCACCGGACCTTTAAGAAAGTAAATCACGTGCCAATTGCCGAATTGTCAGTCATTCAGTCTGCGGTTGTATGTGATCGCTTAGTAAAATTGTGCATTCCTGCCGAAAGCATTACAGCAACACGTAAAAAAGCTACGACGTATTTTCAGTACCAGTGTATAACCCTTGCGAGCAATACAAGTGTATCATTAACGTTCGCGTGTAAAATTGCCGGTGGTTGTATTTAAACGCTCGTTATTGTAAGAAGTACTTATAGTTTTAAATGAAGTTGGGGCACACCAATAACAGAAGTTTACTTTTATAAAGATGAATGGCACAAAGACGAACTGGTCGGAAGACACATTTATAAGTACAATTATTTTGAAATATATATATATATTATCTGATTTCGTTCAATTGTGATGGTGTGTGTTTCCCTCTAAGCGTGTATGAGGCCTTGAACCTTATAACTATATACACGGTTATCGTTAAGTAATTTGTCTACTTGACTTGTCCCCGAAGTTTCAATTGTAATTTCGGGACTGTGGCATTAGAATTGTCTGTTCAGGAAATAAGTGATTAATTTTATATGAAGAATACACCGGTATGACTAAAATACGAAAATAAGGTTATTTTTGATGAAAATAAAGTTATTTTCGCGAAAATAAGATTTTGAAAGAAATATGAAAATAGAGTTAGTTTTGGCGAAAATAACATTTTTGACCAAAATATATTAAGTTTTTGGCAAAAAGATATTTAAAGAACATAATCTCAGACTAAACTGGTGACTAGATCCATTATTCTATATACCAATGACACGCTTAATTCACACGATTTTAAACCAACATCAATAATAAAAATGTCTTCCGAAAAAGACCAGTCTGAAACGATGACTATGCCGATTTGACCCAACACCGATGATAACGCAAGGCACCAGTCCAGCTCTAGATAGTCGTTTCCGTGGTTACGCATGCCGGAGATGGCCGAGAACGATTAATAGTCGTGAAAAAACATTGTCTGCACCAATACTGTACTGCTATTTTGTCACCTGATAAATCCGTCATAGTCCGGATATATCCGTGTTTATTCGGAATGTTTCCAAAATAAGAAACACGTTAAGGCGAGCATGTGTTTGTTCGAGTTGTCTCGCTTGATAAACGAAATCATGAATAAAGCTTAAAATGACTGTGCATCAGATGACCAATTTGCATAAAAAAGAAAGTGTCGAAAACTGACATAAACTTGGTATTTATGTGTACCATGCACTTAAACTTACTAACTGAAGTACCACATTTACAATTTATTTAAGCTTAGCAGTTATTTCGTAATTTTCATTAAAAAAGTCTACTGGGTATGTCTACTTAGTAGAATTCATTCCTTATGCGTGATTGGCTAGTCGATATAATCATGTGATATTACCAAGTTAGGTATATAGCTTAAATATACCACTCGTTTAGAATAATTCTCGTAGCTCGGTGGATACAGTGTTCGACTGCAATTTTGGCGACA